>NC_140972.1:42288131-42333131 GCF_056783735.1 Eptatretus burgeri
TACAAATAATTGATTGGTCATATGGGATTGAGAATTTTTTTTTTTAATTATCTTGAACTGCTTCATCGATCGACATGAAACTTCACAATTATTATCTAGTAGTGATAGGGAATATGTTTTCAATTCAACTTGATCAGATGCATGGTCTTGCAGCCAGAATTATTTAAGTTTTTGATATGGGTTCTTTGTGATTTTTTTTTTGAATGAGGCTCACTTGGCTTCATCTGGATGGATTTAAGGGTAGAAGAGTAGCAGCTGAAACCCAAATCCTATCCAGGTTCCTCCTGATGACTTCATCTTTGCTTTTTGCTTCTTTGGGTTCCCTTTAATGACTCCAATGCAGAATATTTGGTCTTCCATTTCATTTGAATTGAATTGAATTTTTCATCCAATTCTGAACTCAATTGAACAACAATAAACGTCATGTGTCAGGGTCAGGTGTCCAATCATAGTGGGGCTGCATCAAAGTGGGATGTCTTGGTACGTGATCATCACTGCCAGCAGTTATAAAGTGGTAGTTCTCGTTATGTCTCTTATTAATTACGTAACACACCAGTACACAAACACCACACAAAATACACTCCACAAAACTACCCAAACACCACACAAAACAAGTCCTGGCGAGGGTCTGCAATCCCTGATTGCTCTTTTTCTTGTTTTATATGTTAAAATTTTGAAGGTGAATTTTATTTAATTTTAATATCACTATGAAAATGGTGAAAAAGGCGCGTTTATATTGAAGTTTACCCATATTTTATACAATTTACAAAAGACGTACAGGGTAGCCTGAAATTACAAAAGCCCATCCAAAAGACGTACATCAAGGAGAAAGGAGAATGATGGAGCACATACAGATACAATAACTGATTAACTATTGTAAGTACTGTACTGTACACTAAAACCTGAATGTTAAAAGAGTTGAAGAATGAAATGTTTTACAGGGGAGGGGTAAAGCAACTTTCAGGCCACCCTGTACAGTCCCTGAAATTATGTATACTCTCAGATGTCATGTGATATGTTTGATTTTGTCCTTCCTCTGTTCATCTTTATATTTGAATATGATCTCTTTTCTTTTCTGTTGAATCTGTCAAATATTTACCATGTTACGACTCATATTTGATTGTCTCATCTCAGTATGTTTGCAGTAGCTGCATGTAAGTAATCTACACAAACATGTAATGCAGTTTTAGGCTCTCAAGTGAAACAACAGTGCAATATAAATTACTTGATTGCTTTGATATCGAATGTCATTACATAATATCATTATTTCTTTTAACATTGTACTTTTTAAAGATAAAAAATTCGAAACTCTAATTTTGAAGAATATGTGTACATTATCATCATATACTGTACATATCACTTTTCCTGGCAATTGTTACCTCGTCTCATCATATGATGTGTCATCATGAGGTTTCATGGAGAAATCCCTTTACTGTCAGTCTCCAGTCCTCTTCAGCAAGATTGCTCACGTCAGGCAGGGATGTGGAATTTATTGAGGGTCTTGGCAAGAACACACCTACTCTTCATTGAAAGATCCCGTGGGATATTTTACATCCATGTCAGCTAATGCTAGCAAATGGATCTTTGGCTTAAAAATGTCCAGCCGAGGGATGACACAATTTATATGGCAACAAAGCACCATAGTGGTGTCGAGAAGAAAACTTAGGCTTGATAGGTATAAAGCTCTACCTCTCCACCATCGTGTCAGACTGGATATATGATGTGAAAAATAATGAGTGATTTTGTTAACTCAGTACTTTGCTGACAGGATAGCTCAGAGGTAGTGCACTTGCCTTTGAGCTGTTTTGTCATTATCCAGCTAGTAGGGGGCGCTGTCAGTTGATAATGTCATTGGGTTTAGCATGGGAATTTGGTGGGGGGATAGGGGTGCTGGTTCTGAAGAGGAAGTAGTCCAGGACCCTTGTGTTATACAATTATTTTGGTGAAGCCATGAAGGCAATATGGTGTTACAGAAAGTGGTTGGTGTAGAGAAATTTAATATTCAGGAGACACAGGTGAAGTTCTGTGCAATGAGCAATGTATAGGATGAGCACCTGGAGCCTTCAGCTCAGTGCAAAGATTGTGTTGGGTTTCTTCATTGTAGCCTGCATGAGGTGGTGTACCAGAGCCAGTGATGACAGTTAATGGAGGCAGGTGAAGCAGTGAATGCAAAACATAGGTTGAAACAGTGTCTGAACGGAAGGAAGAATTCGGACAATTGAGATCAGTGAGCACCGGCCCATTGTGATGATACCCTGCATGACAGATGGCAGGATGTGTTGAATCGGAGTGAGGCCTCAGTCAGTGGAACTGATTATGGTATGGCCAGAATGTGTCAGTGCAGTGGCTCACCATGACTGTCTGCCTGAATAAGTTATAGGAATCTATACTGTTACTTTGTCATGCTGTTTGAGTTGGTCTGGGATGCTACATTTAATCGACAGCAATTTGTTATGAGAGTCCTTTCTAAGGAGTTGATGCCACAGTCAAGAATGGTTGACTATGTATTTGTTATGGCCAGTCACAAGCAATTTGAGGCCATCTTTGCGAACTGGTGATGTTGCAACATTTTTGGCTGCTGTGCAAGGAGAAGAAGGAAAATAGCCTTTGTGTGACTGTCCTGGCAGAGCTGGTAGATCCAGTAGTTCAGTAGGTATTGCCCCAGTTCTATGATGAATGGATCAGGAATGATCATATTCTGACTTCATTAATTATTATCTGTGAGGCCTTGGAAGAGCCTGAGCATTTGTAATTGTGAGTAGATTTGCATGAAGGGGCTATTGCAGGTGATATAATAAGGTAAGGGGTGAGGGGGGGGGGGTATTTTGAAGAGATGCGCCAGGAGACTGATTGGTCTGCGGAGGTATATATACTGGAGCTGGACCTGGAATATGTGGCATGTGAGAAGTTGGGGAGGAATGATTTGGAGAGGTTAGGAAGAGGTCTTTTATATAAGGGTCCAGACTCCTGAAGGAACTGCATAACAAAAGTAAGAGGGTTTATACACGACCAAAGGGTATTGTGGGAGAGGTGGGGGGGTAGGGGTGGACGTACACAAGGAATAAAGAAGGAATAATACAAAAACGCTTAACAATGGCCCAGAGAGAAACGGAATGGGAAAGAATGAGGGTGTGTAGAAGAGATTGTGGATGTGCATGGGTGAACGCATTAGATAGAGATGGGCAGCTTGTCTCTGTTTAACATGTCCAAGGTAATATGCGACTTTCAAAATGATGTAATCCACCTCCGAATGCTTGGTGCTCATACGCAGAACCCCAGAATACTGGCGTGTTTTTGGGGCGATCTATGTAAAGTATATCGTGTGTACGAGATAAGAATTGTTACCTAAAATGACTCACAAAGCTTCTATAAGAAGCCAAAAAATAGCTCTGAGAAAGAAAGTCCCTCTGTACAATAAAAGCATTGGATATATTTCGTAGTTCACCCAAAAAGCTAAGATTTTGCAGCTTTCCGAACTGCAAACTGCCGTGGATATGGACCGGTCGGTGCAAGGGCTGTGGGAGGGCTATGGATGGTCAGTTTTGACCGACCTCCCCGATCATCCCTGTCAGTGAGGGAAGGTCATATCTGTGCCGTGTGAATACCCAGGGTAAGTTTAAAATGATGATATTTACGATTACGTAATCCTATTTTCAAGGAGGAGGGGGGTTGTGGGAGTGAGAGTTATATGGGCTGAGGCCCTTGGCCCTTTGTACAAGGAAAAACCAAAAGAACAGATAACATCTCAATCGATCAAAGCACAACAATTTAGGAACTAGAAAACAAAGCATCTTACAAATACCATGGAATAGAAGAAGGCCCCAAGTACAACACAAAAAATGTGTAAAATATTCAGCAAGCTGTTCAGCAAGGAACTTCTAACCATGCACAAGATATTCTATAAAAACCAATGCATACCACAGTTGTACTTACCGAGACGAGAAGGAAGAGGTGGTCTGATGGAGCTTAACCAAGTGCACAGAACTATGTGTGTCGGACTAGCGGAGTATGTAAAAAGCTCAACAGGCCATTGGATGAGATTTGTACACGAGCAAGAAAACAATAAACCAGAAAAGGGATCCTTAATACATTTCACAACAAACTTCCAAAAACAGGTAAAATTAATGGAAACTATACAGGAAAACGAAACAGAAATTAATACAGCCCCAATGATTGCAAAGAAAAAAAGAGAAAACTACAAAAATAAATATCAGCAGATATACCCTGACAAATGGGAGAATGACAAAAGAGCAGGAATATTTTAAATAAATAGCTTGACAGGGCAGGGATCAACAAGGAAGGCTCTTTGAAATGGGGAAGAAGAGGTCAAATTAATTGGGATGGGGAACGAGTCATCATCAATGCTCAACATCAAGGATGCGACACTAATGCCTTTAAGAAAATGCTAGGATTGAGCCAATTGGACAAATTCAGTTTTTGTGGGGAACAAACGGAAAGTACCAGTTACCTCCTTTTTAGATGTAACTAAACTCATGTCAAAACAGCTGCACACAGAAAGACGTAATAGCATCAGTAGAGTAATCCACTGGCCCATCTGTAAACATTTCAACATCCCGGTCCCAGACAATGTGACCACTCCTCATTTTCATAAATGCCAGGGTGAGCCAATGATAAAAGCCAATAATTCACAAGGTTTCGGAAAAGCGATGATAATAGATAACCTATACGCCAAGAAAACCTATAGAAAACCAAGATGCCAAGGTGAACAACGAATAGCCAAGATCTTGTGAAAAAGCCAAGGAGTGGTCACACTGGTCCCAGACCATTCATGGAAACACAAACCAAGTCCAATCCTTGAAAATGAACAAGTAATGCTCACTCATGACAAGATGATCCCATCAAGTGTGGACATTGCAAAGCATTGCGTCCGGACATGGTGCTCGAACACAAAAAGGAAAAGTTGGCACTGTTGATCGAGGTTTCAGTTCCCAATGACTTTGGACTAAATGCTACAGAAATCAGGAAAATTACCAAACACCAGGATCTGAAAAATGAGATCAATAGGACTTGGAAATTGAAGAAAGCTGAAATTATACCAGTGATAGTTGGAGCTACAGGAATGTTAAAGAAAACCTTGACTGAGTACTTATAAATCATTCCAGGGAATATCACCACAAACGAGGTACAAGTCAGAGGTTCAGTGAAGAATCTGAAAAGATCCCTTGGAATGAATGAGGCTTTGAGAACGAAGTTTCACAGTTTGGTTCATGAATCATGATCCTTCACCAAAACGGAGGTGGAGATTTTGAGTTCTGGGAGAACTTCCTCTCACCTCCTGAAACCCAAATGGAGAGAACAACCAATGGGAAAAGGAGGAAGTTGAAACAATTTAAAGCACCGTTTTTTTCTGTTTTTGTTTTTGTTTTAAGGTCAGGTAAGAGAGGGGTAGAGTAAAGGAAAAAGATTGAAGAAGAGATCATGAAGGTGGATGGTGAATCCTTTCATGATCAAAGTGGGAATGGAAAGGTGGATCAGCAAAATGGAAGAGGTTGAGTAAGAGGAGGAGGAAACGGAAGTCGCGTGGTGTAAGGTGAGAAGGGAATTTTTAATTTTTATATTTTAGGACATTAAACAGAGGGTATGCATGGGAGGAACTGAAAGAGTGGTAAAGGGATTGTGGTGAAAATATAAGGTTGAAGGTGAGAAAAGACAATAAAAACGATCTTGCACACAAACGAGGAAATGGTTAGGCCTCAAACAACCTGCCATGAAAAGTCTGACAAATACAAATTGGCACAAGTTTTAAAACAAAGCAGAACTAGAAATACATAGTAAACACTGAGACAACAAAATAACAGTAAATATGCGTCGGTGAGGGCTCTCTCTGAGTACGTCGGTGAGGGGTTGAAGCATGTCAGCGCAGTTGGGAATGAAACGGCGGTAAAAGTTTACCAGCCCTAGAAATTCTCTCAAACTGTGGAGCGATGTCGATGTTGGGAAATAATGGATGCTCTTCACTTTATCTAGTAGAAGACATATTCCCTGCTCATCCACTACATGGCCCAGGAACATGCATGTAGATACTCCCAACTGACACTTGGCTGGGTTGATCACCACACCATACTGAGCCAACCGGCCGAATAGTTGTCTCAGGTGTATTTTCTGCTTATCTTGTGTCGAGCTAGCCACTAAGAGGTCATCGAGATAGATATAAACGAAGGGCAATCCTTGGGTGACGTCGTCGATGAAACATTTAAACGTCTGGGCTGCATTATGTAGACAGAATGGCAGACAAACAAATTCAAAAAGTCCAAATGGTGTGGTTATAGCTGTCTTACAGATATAATCAGGCTCGACAGGTATCTGATGGTACGCTATAACTAGATCTACTTTAGTGAAAACTTGGGCACCTTGCAGAGAGGAAGAGAAGTCTTGGAGGTGTAGCACCAGATAGCGATCAGGCAGAGTGGTGCTGTTAAGTGCCCGATAATCACAACAAGGCCACCAGTCTCCAGTTGTCTTCTTTGGGACCATGTTTAAGGGGGAGGACCAGTTACTGCTAGATGGGTGGATAATACCGAGCTGAAGCATATGGGCGATCTCTGCCCTGGCACTTGATTGACGATCAGATGCTCGGTGGCGAGGTCTCACTGTTGCAGGTGGGCCCCGAGTCTCTATGTGATGTGTGATGGAGTGTTTGACTGCCTCATAACTGTACACTGGTCGAGTTATGCTGGGGTATTCATGAGGGAGGATACTAAATTGTGAGGCGTTGGTACTCTTCACATACATGGGACTGATGGTGGATGCTTATGAACCTATCCCTCTCAAGGTAAGATTGGTCGTGGTGTGAATAAGCCGACGATGTTTTACATCCACTCACAGATCAAACTGATTGGGAAAATCAGCTCCGATGATGGGTGTGGGCAGCTCAGTGACAATAAATACCCAGCGAAAAGCTCAACGCAGTCCCAAATCAAGCGTCAAAGATTTCTCTCCTTTGGAGGCAATAGGTGAGTGGTTAACTGCTTGAAATTGTGGTGCTGTGTTGTTAGACTGAGTCTTGGTTTCTGTTGTGTGTGGCAACACGCTCACTTCAGCCTCAGTATCAACTAGGAATCATGTGCTAGTGTTCTTGCCAGTGAAGTAGAAAAGGTGACTCTCATGTTGACCAGCAGAGCTCGTCACCCCTAGCTTCCGGTCCTGCTGTTTTCCTGTGTGGTTGAAGTGTTTTTCATAAATGAGCATGGTTGTACACACTTCCGGGCTGCTGTACCAAAATGCCAATGGTCCCAACATTCTGAACCTTCACACCAATGATGAGGACAACTAATGCTCCTTCTCCTACCATGCTTTTTGCTTTGGTACCACTCTCAAGAAAAACCGCACTCTTCCTGCAGGTATGCCTGGTGTTGGCTTAATGGTAAGGGTGGCGGGCTTTGGATCCTCAGGTCCTGAGTTCAAATCCCGCTCAGCTGTTGAATTAATACCAGGTGGGGTTAACTAGGCCTGTGATCCTTCCGAGGTCGGCAAAAATGAGTGCCAACATGCTGGTATACTGTGTCGGAGTGGCGACCCATCTTGGATTGTGCTCAATATCCAAGGAGACTGCTTAACAGCAGCAATGCTCTGCACAGAGTATGGTCCCAATATCCTCCTCCTTCCTGCAGGTGACAAGTGGGCACCTGGACTTGTGCCTTGAGCTGGTTGACAGTCGACTGCAAATCCTGGATGACCGAATGATCAGGTGTTGCATCGAGGGGCTGGTGTGTAGCGGCAGCAATGGAAAGTGTGGGTGCTGCCACTTCAACAATTTTGTCAGCGATCTCTGCGAGCTGTTCGATAGTCACAGCTTCAATGGTGGAGGCCAGAGTGAGTTGAGCATTGTTGGATAAATTCTGCAGGAATAGCTGTTTCAAAATGTTATCTTCCAACTTAGCATCACCCAAAAGCTGCCTCATCCTCTGAAGAAACTGCGACGGTTTCCTGTCCCAGCAATTCTGAGATGAGCAGCTGGTGTAAGCATTTCTGCTCAGCTGCAGAGGTATGCCATATGAGCTCAGTCTTGAGCTTGTCATATCTGTCCATGCTTGGTGGGTTGATAAGAAAATCTCTAATCTCTTGTGCAATCTCTGGTTGGAGGGAGCCAATGATGTAAACATTTTTTTTTATCCTGCGTGGTGATATTTTGGGTCAGGAACTGTGCTTCCACCTGCACAAACCATAAGGCAGGGGTCATTGGGCCAAAAGGGAGGGAGTTTCAGTCCAACTGCTGTGACAGGGGAAGGCGATTGCGGCCTCTGGAGACATGTCATATGCCAGACTGTGTTCCCCGGGTTCAGACATGATTGATAATCCAAGATACGGACTTGTCCAAACGTGCAGAAACTCTCATTCTAAAACCACAGTTTCATGATCATGTCGGGGTCACCAATGTAGAAATGAGTGTGTGTGTGTGTGTGTGTGTGTGTGTGTGTGTGTGTGTGTGTGTGTGTGTGTGTGTGTGTGTGTGTGTGTGTGTGTGTGTGTGTGTGTGTGTGTGTGTGTGTGCTAATTTTGACTCGCGTGTGATCATACGGTGGTTAGTTGAACACCAGCATTCTCTGAGTCTACATTATGCTCAGCAACATAGCTTCGGGGGTAAGGGTGAAAGCAGCCGAGATGAACGTGGCTGATGTTCCTCATAAAACAGGTCTATTCCAAGACCTACGAATCAAGAATATTCGTCTGCTCGACGAGAGTGATTCGCCGGGTAAACTTTTGGAACTCACTGAGAGTCGCAAGGGTGAACGTAGCATCTGAAGGCGAGGAAGAACGGAGCCAAAGGGAGCCAAAATACTCGAGCAGCACTCATACTCGTTGGAGCTTACCATGCAGAATAGCTCCACTCTTGTGTGATTCCTCTTCCTCTGTGGAATTCATTTCCCATCCTCGTTTTGAAAAGTACTCTGGGGTTGATTGTCGCCACAACAATATCATGGAGTACGGTAGTACTCCATATTGAGGGATGATACTGGAAAAAAATAGCCACCCATTCAAAGGTCTCCACAAATGTGTAGTATAGAGTGAAGTCATTAGAATTTAAAAGCCGTACCTTTTATTCTCAAGCGTTTTCTGAATTACCAAGACTTAAATGAGCATTTTCTGAACTCGAGCATTTTCTGAACTACCAAAAGATGACAGAATACATAACTAAAGTACCACAACAAGAGAATGCTAAATGCAAATTTGTACTTCTTCTTCTGCTTCTGCTTTTCTTATAAAAACAATGTAAAACTGCAGCCCGAACTTACTCAATAACTACTGAAGCTACGGTGGTGATTCCAACATGATGAAGTTACCTTTGTCTCTGGTCAGTTGTACACAACCCAAAATATAAAAATATATAAAACTTTAATCGTTTTATTACGAAAATAAATTAAACATGAAGCATTATATTACTTTTAAAACAATAACGCATCGACATTTCCGCATATGTGATAATCCATATAGTGGACTGAACCAAAAGCCAGGATTGAGGGGTGGGGTAGAATGTACCATAAGCCAATTTTAATAACATAGATCGATTGAATCCATACCAAAATAACAAAATATATAAAACATTAAGTAGTTTTTTTACTATAAGAAATTGCAGAAAGAAGAAAAAAATAATTGAATGTAAAAACATAGGATTAAATTTTAAAAAAACAACCAAACAAGGTAGGAATGACACCACATTACGATTCCACAATACGACACCACAATCCTCTTATGGATCAGCACCACAATATGTTTTGACATTTCACTTTTGTTGTTGGATTGTGACAGACAGAGACATTAGTGAAATCATAACCTCCGTCCACCTTCGGTGGTGGGGGTAATTATTTTGCAAGCCAAGTATTATGCACAGACATTTGGAGAAGTGCCTTTCCAAATAGTTCCTCGAACATCATGGCTGGTTTAGGTAAACCAGGGATATGAAAAGTTTCGGTCAGCCGTTTATTTAAATGAGGTTTAGGTAACTAAGCCATTTAACATGGCCGGTTTAGGTAAACCAGGTTTCAGTAAGCCAATTAACATGGCCGGTTTAGGTAAGCCATGTTTCAGTAAGCCAATTAACATGGCCGGTTTAGATGAGCCATGTTTCGGTAAGCTACAGTATTTGGAAAGTTATTAACAGTGCTGTTTTACGCATTGTTCTTGCTTCCACCATGAACCATGCTGAAGGTACTAAAATAGGTGCGTTAGACGGATAATTACTTTTGGAAAGATTAATCCATCTCAAGGATATTGACATTGTTGTGATTAAGTTGTACGGCTGACTTTGGTTCGATCAATAGACTGCAATTGAAAAGACACTATTTTCTTCCGAAGAAGGATTATTTGGAAGTGAAAATTGAAATAATAACCTGTACTGCATTTTGGTTTCTTGTTTCATGAACATTATTTATCTCAAGTAGGGAAAGGGGGAATGTGAAAGGAACCTGTGAAAGTGTTTTGGTAAGGTGGGTGCATTGGACTGTTTGAGTATTTAGATGGAATATCTCTCAATGATGAACATTTTAATGAAAGCTGCACTTTGCTGAGTGAGTGGCAAAGACAATAAAGGGCCAAAAGATGTAACTCCTTTTAAAAATGGTCCATTAATTGTTCATTATGTCTTCAAGGCAAAGGGATAAAATTCAAAATTTCACTTCGTGCTCCCGTTAATATGTTTCAGGTATTAAATTGCATCTGTGGTTCATTGCAGGACCCGACATCTCAACCACATGCGGTCATTTTTAAGAATCTGTGAAACCCGTTAACATTAATTTAGCCACCTCTCTAATAACAGGCATGATTCGTGTGTTCAAATCTTCAATGAGACGGTGTCCATTACCTCCATTATAATGTAACCCTGCCGAGAAAACATTCCGGGTGGTGTTAAATTGGAAATCTGTATAGGTATGCCATTGCTAGGAATACTTCTGAAGTGATTTGCTAAGAAATTAGAAACTCAATGTCAATTGTGATTCATCTTTAATGTGCATGTGCACTACTTAGAATAATTGTGAGGGGGTATTTATCTTTTTCATCATTACCAACTCATCATTTAAATGTCCAAATGTTTTCATTGGTCTCCATTCACGTGACAATTGCTTGAACAAAAATGATCGAATGAACGGGGAGTCAGGCATTGCTATTACTGAACGACATTAGTTTTGCCTTAACAGACTTTCTGGCCTTAACAGACTCAACGACATTAGTTTTATTTCTGTAGATTATAATCAAAATTGATCATCCCTTGAATTTTGTTTTGAGTCACAGGAAACTTCAGAAAATCAGTCAATGTCATACTTATCACCTTGTCAAAACGAATCAGTCTTTGGTGATTTTTTTCCATGTTTATTGATGTTGTGGTATTGCAGTTATTTGACTCTGAAATTGGCAAAATGTGCGGAATCTTGTTCCGATCACATATGGGCACAAAGGAACAAAGTCGTTTATTTATTTATTTTAAACTCTGTCTGCCTATATGGCAGTCAAACAAAACTGAAAATCATTCCAAATAATGCTTATTATATGTTGTTGATGTAATGATGATGAAAAGTTTCATGTTTTCCATGTAAGAAAATGTATTGAAAATCTGCAATAAGCCAATCAAAATACTCATACATCACTGTCGACATAATTTCGAAAACATATATATACTAAACCATTTCATTGACATACATGCAGAAAAAGGTGATGAGAACCATTGTAGGGAAGAGTCAAGGTAGCTGCATGCACACATTAGCTGTGATCAAAAGAGTGGCATCAAGCATCAATGAAATCATCCATAACCAAGATGCACAATGGATTTTAATCAAAACGATGAGGATGTTTTCTGCCGTGGGAAACAAGGAATGGTAGATGTTTTGAGCATTAGCCGTTCGACATGTTGTTGATGACAGATTCCTTGTTAGTGTGAGTCTCAGACACAGATTTACGACTGCAAGCACAATTTTTTTTTAATACAGTTGTCGAGGCTTGTAGTTTCCTGCTTACCTGACTGATGAGTTTGGATGGGCGACCTGATCTGGGTAGAGTCTGGGTGGTACGATACGTCTTCCATTTCTTAGTGATGGATTACACCATACTCAAAGGTGTAATGACTGACTGAAATGTTCTTATAACCCTCTCCTGAATGGTTCATCTCCACCACTTTAATGTCTGACTTCTATGGAAAGTTCTGTGGTCTTCGTGTTTGCCTTGTTGGTTGAACAGGTGACTTGAACCTTAAAACTCCTCAGATAAGTGGGGGGTGGGGGGGGGAATTAATTTTTAAATTGAACCACAAATTACATTCAGATAAAACATTTTACACTTATTTTGTAACCTTCTAATATGACTGGATGTGTGTGTGTGTGTGTGTGTGTGTGTGTGTGTGTGTGTGTGTGTGTGTGTGTGTGTGTGTGTGTGTGTGTGTGTGTGTGTGTGTGTGTCAAACTTTTTGTCAATTAATTACGTACATCTATTCATTAATTCCGCACTACTGGAATGTACCTTTTGACCCTTCAGACTGCTGAGACCACTTTGAACTTTGAAGACCCTTAAATACCCTGAAGACCCCCAAGGCCCCAAAAAACCCCAAGATCCTGAATACCAGGAAGACCCAGAAGACCACAAAGAACCGTAAGACCCAAAAGTCCCCGAGGACCCAAAAGTCAACGAAGACCCAAAAGTCACCAAAGACCCTGAATACCCAAAAGTCACTGAAAATCCAAAAGTCCACAAAGACTCCCAAAAAACCCTAAGACCCGAAAGACCAAAAAGACCCTGAAAATCCAAAAGACCCCAAAATGAACCAAAAGACCCTGAAGACCCAACATATCCCAAAAGACCCAAAATGACCCAAAAAGACCCTGAACACCCAAAAGTCACTGAAGACCAAAAAAGACCCTGAGGATCCAAAAATCCACAAGAACCCAAAAGTCCCAAAAAGTCAGAGTATCCAAGAGTCACCAAGGATCCAAAAGTCCCAAAAAGTCCCCGAGGACCCAAAACTCTCAAAAGTCCCTGAGGACCAAAAAGTCCCCTCAGACAAAAGTCCAAAAATATCCCTGAGGAACACAAAGTCCCAAAAAGTCCCTAGGACCCAAAAGTCCCTGAGGACCCAAATGACCCAAAAGTCCCAAAAAGTCACTGAGGATCCAAAAATCCCAAAAAGTCCCCCAGGAGCCAAAGATCCCAAAAGTCCCCGAGGACTCAAAAGTTCCAAAAAGTCCCTGAGAATCCAAAAGACCCCTAACACTGTAGATCCTGCAGACCCTTTAAGACTTGACAAGTGGGCACTAAGCCGAGTGGCAAACTGTGTCTGCGGATATCCTCCTGCAGTTGGGTTACTTTTTTTAGGAGGTTGGTGGCAGGATTTGCACTCCGGCCACCGTAAAACCCTTCACTCCACAAAACGTACCACAAATAAATCTGAAATCCCACTCCGTGGGAGTACCTCCTGTGCAGCTGCCCTCCGCAGGGCAGCTCACTGTGTGACAGGATTGGGGCAAAGCCTTTGGGACCCCCACTCTTTGATGACAGGAGGAAAACCATTGGGTTTTCTGCAGAGAGTATGGTCCCAATGGATGGATGGATGGATGGATGGATGGGAGGTGCTCAGAGAGACAGAGTTTGAGGCGAAAAGGCCATTCTGTGATGATTTTTATGAGCTGTGGAAGCACATTAGATCATTTGTTAGAGCTTCATGCAGTCGTGGACATCAGTGTATTTACAGTGGAAGAGAGGTTTGTTGCAGAAGTGTGGTACCACAAGAGGAGAAACACAAACAAGATGAAGAAACAAGTGCAAGAAGACTTTTGAGGAGCTTTTTGGAAAGCCAGCACCAACAAAATCAAATCTTCATCTTTGGGGAAAATAAGGCCACTGTATATGGACTGGTGTCTGCCATCTTGGTTTAATGTATTACTTGTATTATCTGAAAATAAATAAATAAAATAAAACAGTATAAAAAGATGATATAAACAAATCTTGTATAAGCAGCTAAAACCTTGTCCTGGGACTTACTACTCACCCTGTAGATGTATTGGAGATGAGTATTGGGGTATTGACAAGACTTTTTGGTAGCTTGTGGGTGGATGGATGATGGGCCAAATCGCCTTCTCCTGCACCAAAGTTCCTTGTGTATCCTCGTGTAAATGTTATGTCTTCAAAATTTAGCAGATTAACCAACTCAAAAAGCATCTGCTGTGTATATTGAGTCTGGTAGTTATTCCTCACATAGTACACAAATGTATCAAAATACAATGCTGTCTTGAAGTTTACAAGTATTAACAATCATATAAAGTTAAATGCTTAGCATCCATTTTGCAATTTAACAGTTTAATAGGAACGAAGAAGACAAAAGCACGAAACTGCAACCAAAGTGGGCAATGTTTGCATTTGCAACATATTCTCAGTGTGTACTCTTATGTACAGAACAAGAAACGGGGAGTATAAGGAACTATGCACAGAACAACAATCAGATGAAAAATTGAACAATAGAACACAAGACAATGTGATATACAGTAATAGAATTCTCATTTAGGAAGTTTTTTTAATTTCCACTACAGATTTCCATCTGACTCTGATTTTAGAGAGAATAGCTTGAGTTAGAACATCTAAAGGTGATTATATAATGTGGGAAAACTGTCGGCTTCAATATCTATAAGCATCCACTTGATGTACGTCTGATATTTGGATAAATATGCGTTCCGCGAGAGTTCCATCCTGTTGGTTTATTTGTTTGACTGCTGTTGGATATCCAATGGTGTGGGTTATTTGTTAAGGGCCATCCAGCTTTTTCCATTGCACTTATGGGAAGCAATTAATTAAGACTGCCATGTGTTACATTGGTGGAATTGTGCGCTATATTGGAGGTCTTCTCGTGCTTTTCTTTCAGTTGAATTCAGATTTACTACTCAAGGGAGTACGACTTCATATTGATTCCTTGCTCACCAATGGAATGACTAAACGATATGTATCGCCATCCTTGGGGACCTGGACATGTTTGTATGACAGGAAGGTCAACCTCATTCTGGAGATACACAGTAAACAATACATTATAGAAAGGATTGATACACTGTTTCAAACTTGTGTGGTTTTGTTCGGAAACTGTACAAAGTTCATTCGTATTCATATTCTGATGTTGTACCCGAAGGCAGATCCAGTATTGCTGAAGCAGTTTCTTGGCAATGGTTATGCCGAGGGAGGGGGGGGGGGTCTGCCATTGTTTTCCTAGCAGTAGTTAGGACAGGAATTTCTAATTTAGCCACGTTCCTGGCAATAGTTCGCCTAATATTTGCGAAGGACACCATGGGATATTTGACATCCATCAGTGTATAAACCCAGACAGTGTATAATCGGCAGAGGCCCACATGCCTGATGTCTTGAGCCCATCAGAAAACGAAGGTGGTGGCCATATTTTTTTTCTGGGTACCATGGTGGTACCCAGAACCAACAAGTTGGGAGTCAAGCAACAAATGAGGGTGGGGTCTGGCAGCTGTCAGACCAATGGGTACACATTTCAAAAATCGACCCCCAACAAGAACCACAACAACAACAACAACAACAACAACAACAACAGCAGCAGCAGCACCAACCATGAGGAGTTATTGTACACCTGTGACACGTTGCAGGTAAAAATGACTTTATGGAATCGATAATGTAGACCTTCGAGATTCTGATACTTGCTTATTAAGCTTTCTGCCTCATCCAATCACATTTAGTTCTTATGTTCCTTCTGCAATCTTTAGACAGGTGTGTGTGTGTGTGTGTGTGTGTGTGTGTGTGTGTGTGTGTGTGTGTGTGTGTGTGTGTGTGTGTGTGTGTGTGTGTGTGTGTGTGTGTGTGTGTTCACAGTAAGTGTTGATATACTTATGTGCACACATTGCATGAAGTGTTAAGTTGCAGTAAGTTCAAACCAGGGAATTGAAAAAAATCCAAGCTACTTTATTTGGTAGCTCCTTCATGCAGTAATGGACTTTTGCATAAATATATGCAAGTTTTACATATGATATACATAGTTCATGTAAATTAGCTTTCTTGGCAATGAGAAAATAATATTTTTGGGATAAAAAATAATGAAATGACGAAGATCACAGAGAATTTATATTCCACAAGGAATATGTATCTGCATATATGCTCATTTGATGCACATTTAATCTGAAAACATCCCTTTTATTAAAGATATACAAGGATATATGATATTTTTGTATGTTAATGTTTGTATCTTTTCTTTTTTTAAGATCTTACATTCATTGAGCTTGTACATACATCAAATGCAGAATGAGAACGGTATTCAGTATATGACATAACTCCGCCAGGCTGAACAATTTACATTTTGTATCCAATTGAGAGGCAAGATCTGAATCCAGACCTTAACCAAAATCAGATTGGCTTGTTTTTGTCACCTCACTAACTCATCCACCAGGTTTCGTCCGAATCCGTGCATAACTTTTTGAGATATCGTGCTCACAGACGCACAATCAAAACAGGGGTGACGAGGGGGAGCACTCGGGAGAGTGCAAAACCTCCGCCGCCAATACTGCTGGGTCACTCAAGTGAACCTTATATCTTATTCATTAAATATGATGTCAACAGTGCTGACAGAGTTATAGTTCTTTTCTCCATTTTTTGGGGGGGAGGGGGCGTTGGAAATCACTTAAAACATGTAAAAATGCCAAAAAAATCGAAATTTTGTTGAAAAAAAAGTTGCAAAATTTTTTTTTCTCCAACAATTTTTTTTGGGGGGGGGTTGGAAATCACTTAAAACATGCTGAAATGCAAAAAAAGAAAAATTCTTTTGGGGGGGGTTTGGAAATCACTTAAAACATGTAAAAATGCAAAAAAATTTTTTTTCTCAAATAATTTTTTTTGGGGGGGGTTGGAAATCACTTAAAACATATTGAAATGCAAAAAAGAAAAAATCTTTTTGGGGGGGGTAACATTTTTTTTGGGGGGGGAGGTTGGAAATCACTTAAAACATGTAAAAATTCAAAAAAATTTTTTTCTCAAACAATTTTTTTTGGGGGGGTAGGAAATCACTTAAAATATGTAGAAATGCAAAAAAAATTTTCTCTAACAATTTTTTGGGGGTAACAATTTTGGGGGGGTTGGAAATCACTTAAAACATGTAGAAATGCAAAAAAAAAAAAATTTCTCTTTTTTTCTGGGGGTGTAACAATTTTTTTTGGGGGTCGGTTGGAAATCACTTAAAACGTAGAAATGCAAAAAAAAAAAATTCTCGAAATTTTTTTTGGGGGGGGTAATAATTTTTGGGGGGGTTTGAAATCGCTTAAAACATGTAGAAATGCAAAAAAAAAAATTTCTCTCACAATTATTTGGGGGGGGGGCAAGTCCAAAATTTAATGACATGATCCTTGGACCATACCTAACCCCCCCACCAAGTTTCGTCGAAATCCGTCGAGGACTTTTTCCGTAATACTGTTCACAAACAAACAAACAAACAAACAATCATGAAAGGGGTGAAAACATTAACCTCCATCCATCTTCGAAGATGGTGGAGGTTAAATATAATACATAACCTCTGTCCACCTTCGGTGATGGAGGTAATAAAATATTCGGAGATAATGGTGAAATAGAATTAGTGTTTTGGGCTTTGGATGTGGGATCCCATCATCACGACCTCACTACTCGGATGGAAATACCAAATCAACCAACCTAGTTGAATATATAGACAGGCGATCAAGGTGAATAACTTCATCGGAATACAAGAGCTGTTCCATTCAATTGCATGAAATACAACTTATTAATGAGCAAATAAAGTGGGCACACTGTACTACTTACTGAGTGATTAGGTAATAATTTCCAAGCAATGGACAAGTGTGTGGTTTTACCCATTGCACAATGTAAACACATCATCTTGGCAAGGGATGAGGTATGTGTCTGCATGTGCACATAATTAATACCCGTTTTAAGCCACAACAAGGTTTTACCATCATGTGCTGAGATTTTTGCTGAAGGCTATGTTGCAACAGTTATTCCAGGAAGCAACTTTATGTGAGGCATTACATACACCAACCATACAGTCGTACATCATTGTTTCATCATAGTTTATGTTTTTATGTCTTTTCACTATCCTTGACATACATTAAACCCTCTCCAACAGGAAATCACATTCAATTGGTTTCCTTCGTGGTATCGCATGCAAGTTCTACATTCACCTGGCATTTATATGCCTGCCAATGCCATGTCAGATGTGGTTTCTGTGGAAGTGGGAATCGAATACGGATACTTGCATCTGGAGTCACACCTTCATTTGGCGATACGAACTTTGCTGTACCCTCTCCAGCTGCAATAATTGTCTTTTTTTCTTCTTCTTCTCTTCACAGCAGCTTTTCAGACCCGATATCAGTCGGTCTGACATTTTGCAGTCGGTCTGCCAGAATAGTGCATAGGTAGCACACTTACCTTTGGTGGTGTAGCTTTGGTTTGATTCCCGATCAAACTAAAACCTGACGGATTGGTGCTTTACAGATGGGTGTCTGTATGGCATCACAAAATGCTCCGTTCTTTTGGATAGACGTTAAACTGGGTGTCCCTATTTGCTAGCATTAGCTGATAGAATAGATCTCATGTTGAAGGAAGTTATCGCTGGCACCATGAACAAATTACAAATGCCGTCCAAACCAGCTTCAATCGAACCCTCAGGCTTAGCCAATTGTTTTGAAAAGCACTTGGCACAAAAACCTTCCTGTGCTGACCTGACAAGAAGGTGGGAATAATTTAGGGCTGCTAAAGTAGTAGTCGGAGTTGCAGCAGCCTCTTAGATCCTCTCTCATTATTATTATTACCACCACTTATTGAGCTTTCCTGATTGACATAAATACCTTTAACACTTATTGAGCTTTTCTGATCGACATAAAGACCTTTAACTCTGCTTCTTTTAACTCAGAAAAAGCTTCTTTTTTGTAAAAGTAAAATGTTAAAACTGCCTGTAAGACACAAGGATAGAAATGGTGGTGTTGATACATGAGTATATCTAATGGTCAACAAAACTGAAATCTCTCAAACATGAATCATCAATGATGTTGGCTTCTTTTTCCGGGCTCTCTGCATTTTCATCAGCCACCATTAGCACCAGTCAGCGTGCCGTGTCAGAGTTTCAATGAAGCCCAGAATAATCTGGTTAAGAACAAAGATGAAAGTGATATGAACTTTAATTTCAATCAACATTTCCATACACACTGAAGATCACTTTTATTGGAGTGTGAATAGCCATGCTCAGAAAAGTCGACAGAATAATCTGCAATTGCTTCTAATTCATGTTATTTTTATTTGCGTTTTTCTAGTTTTCTTGTAATTTATACTTATTATTATTATTTTTTTTTTTAGAGGATATGCCATTTTTAGAGGATTGCCTTAGGAATTTCTCTTCCATAAATATTATCATCTCCAATACTCCTGGAGTATAAAGTTTTGGAGATTGCTTGTCACGGCATAGACCTCCTTTCTCGAGATATCAAAGTTCAACGGTTCAACTTTTGAAAATAATTTTGATCTTAATTAGCAGCTCTCCTCGGGTCCATATTGTTGAGTTGAGTTGGATATGTTGGGAAACTTATGCCAGCTATCTAAGCTTTCCCATATTTTATTTCTATAGAATGAAGAACTAGTCTTACACGTTAAGGCTAGTGTCGATCTGTGTCAGCAGACAAGTGAAACAATCGATTAAATCGATAGAACGTTGATTGAGGTAAGCTTACCACCGTGGGAAGCAAAACGAAGCTGACCTTTTGGACATTAAGACTTCATTGGAGAAAAGAGCTCTTTTACTCTGACGAAGGAGCTTTAAAGTCTGTATTATTAGTGTTTTCCTTAACTTCTCTTAATTTTCTCACTTGTGTTATGAAGTAAAGAAAAACATGATCTGTGGTGTGGCCGGAAATGTTCATGTTTATTGCTTTTCTTCACCTTTTGATTAATCCTGTAACTTTAGGGCACATGGTTGGTGTGGAAAATGAAGTGTGGTTGTAAGTATAATGTTTCTTATTACTTTACACATGGATCTTAATCATTTGCAATACAGTTAAACAAGAAAATCTAACATATTTTCCCTGCTCTAAAAGTTAGGCAACATGTTTCTGTTCACTTGCAGTATTTTAAATTTTAATGTGGCCAAACAGGAAAGTGTGATATTAATTTTAATGTGATTGGCTTGTATAAAAAGTATTGCTATGGCTGTGCGGTCTTCAACGACCATCACTCCCAAGGCAGTTATGGGGTGAAAAGATCTCCGCATCCACCACTTTCTTTGGTATGAATCGCCATCTACAAATGCAACACCTGCGGCGGGATGCTGACAGGATGAGTCTCGATAAGCTTGTTGACATTCTGCGCTCGAGGGGCATATGCGGGGACCCAATCTGCCCATCTTATGGGATAATCAGACCATTCTCTAAGCACTATGGAGCCCACTTCCGATGACCATGCAGATTTAATCAAAATGGGTATTTATTACAGAGGAAATGGGGTGTGATATTAATTTCATGTGATTAGCTTGCCTTAATAGTAACAAATATGTCTTCTTAATTCACTCGAGGAGGAATACGGGACACAGCAGGAGATTGAGGAGACAAAAAAAATCTATCCAACATGAAGAATGAACTTTCAAACTTGTCTCCCTCCTCTAAACCTGGTGGTATATTGTTCAGTCCATCTCTGGTGGTGTATTCTCCCCTTCCATCCCTTCCCTCTTCAAATTGGCACCACAGCCGACTCCACTCTTGAGAAGGCTGAATGCCTCAATTCTGAGTTTGCTTCCAAATATTGTGTCCCCAACCCCTCACTCTCGGTACCCATCATTCCCTGCCATACCCAACTGATTCTGGAATGTGTTTTTTGCAGCCGAGAAGGTGGACAAGGTTCTTTCAACCCTCAACTCTGACACTTCTACTGGACTGGATTGCATCAGCTCACGTATCCAAAAAATTTGCTCTGCTTGTCTTGCACTTTCTCTTTCTCTACCCTTTTCACCCTGTCATTTACCATAGGTCAACTTCAATCTGCTTGGAATTCTGCCACCATCACTGGCCACCAGCCGCCAACAGATCCCCTCAACTACAGACCTAACAGCTTACTTCCAATCATCGGAAAGGTCATGGAATCCATCATCGCAATTGATGTGAAATCTTTCCTTTTATCAAACAACCTCATCTAAAATCACCAATTTGGTTTCAGACCTGGTCACTCCACCTTGGACATGCTGCTTCGACTCAAGCAATGGACGGAGGCCCGCAATGTCAGACGTGACTTCAGGGCCGTCTCTCTGGACATATCTCATGCTTTCTATATAGCCTGTCATCCTGCCTTGCTCTCCAAACCATCTCCCTCTGGAATCCAAGGCCAGCTCCACACACAGATCACTGAATTCCTCCACTCCGGGAACCAACGTGTAGCACTCAATGGAATCCTTTCATCTCCTCTCCATGGCAAGGCTGGAGTGCCCCAAGGCAGTGTTCTGGGCCCAGTTATATTCCTGATTATCATCAATGATCTCTCTGACTCTGGAAAATCCTCTTTATCTATTTGCTGATGATTTCACCTTCTGCCATGACATCCCCTCATCTTTCAGACAGGCAGGCTGCAGCCTCCTCCCTCTCTTCAGACATTGAAAAATATCAGAAGATGGTCAAACACTTGGAATATTTCCTTCAATCCTGACAAATCTCATACTCTCACTATCTCTCTCCAAAAGGACTGTCTGGCAAAGCCTCCAATCTACTTTCTTAGCAATCCTCTTGAGGAGGGAGGTTCATCCATTGAAACTCCTGGGTCTTCCTATAAGCCATGATCTTTCCTGGGCTCAACACATTTCAACGTTGGCCTCCAAATCCAGCCGTCGACTGGGCATCCTCCGCCATACAAAGTCCTTCCTTGGCACACCTGAAATCCTATCCACATACAAGGCCTTCATCCACAGCTTGATGGAGCACTGCTCGCCCCTCTGGGCTGGCTTCCACCAACCTTATTCTGATGAAACTACCAAAATTAATGATCACTGCTCACCTCCACTCATTTATTTATCTTTTTTCCTGCCAGTGGAATCATCTTCCATATTCTCTTCAATACCATGATCCCAATCCAAAACCTTGATGTTTTCTACCCTTGTTGACCCCACCAAAATCCCTGCTCCTAACTTTCCAATTTTTCCTCCATTGAGTTTCCT
The DNA here is from genome assembly GCF_056783735.1 of Eptatretus burgeri. Taxonomy (NCBI): domain Eukaryota; kingdom Metazoa; phylum Chordata; class Myxini; order Myxiniformes; family Myxinidae; genus Eptatretus; species Eptatretus burgeri. Next base: position 42,310,273 of record NC_140972.1, read on the forward strand.
TCTCTGTGCATGCGTGTTTTATATCCTGTTTTTGTCTGTCGCGTCCTAATCCGTTCAGTGTACTAGCTCTTCCACAAACCTCAACTATGTGCACAAAAAAGCCTGTGTTGCGTGAGCGAGACTTGCGCATGTGGTCCAGTTTCGGTCACATGGGCTCCTCAACCCAGTCGGCCATTGGAGTCCTGAGCAAGCGTGCAGTGGTTTGATGTGGTTCAAGTCTTGCTGCACCTCAGGTGTCTTCCTCTGGGACATCTTGCACTACCTAGCTAGGCGCAGCCTGCAGAAGTAGCACAAACCTGTCGGCACAAAGCACAACCACTACACTGGTCTGAATGAACAACAGGTGGTGAAAAACTCAACTATGGGTGGTGAAGGACTGAACGACAACTGCAACAAACACACTTGCTGTGCACACTTTTGTAACCCCCATGGAGCTTGGTCCAGTGATCGTGGGATGTGATCATTGGACATTGCCACCAGACAGATGTCCTTATACGGGCATGTCCTTGACCTGTCTGGTGGTCTTCTGCTGGCCCCGTGATTGTGGCGTGGGTGACGTTCATTTTCTATTTAAGCCAGCCAAATCTCCTTATAAGGCCATGATTATTTCCTGTCTGGTGGCCTTCCGCTGACCCCACAATCATGGCATAGGTTGTGATCCTTGGCTATTGTTGGGAATAAATTCCATACAAGGGCAGATAAATGACAGGTAAGGCCCAATAATGTTTTGAGGGGGGAAAGATGGGGGTATAGACACAGACATTTGGTCAGGGGGACTAGATCTTTCTAAACATATGCTCGACATGTTTAATTACTTATGGGAATTACACCACACTTATGCTAATATGTACAATGAAATAACTATTCCAATCTATCCCCTGTTTTACCCCCAATCCCATATCCGTAACAGTGATCATTGATTTTTTATCTTGACTTAAGGTGTGACGTGCATGGCGGTAATTCTCTTGTTTAATGTGTTATTTGACACATTCATTGATGATGTTATTTCACGTTATTTTTGCTTGCACCCACTTATTTCCCACAACCTTCTAATTGGATATCCTCTCTGCTCAATGATTGATAAGTACCTTGAGCCATTCGACCAATTTCTAAATGTGTTCATTTCATATAAATGAGAGAAATTGCTCCAATATTTTGCCTGCTCATATCATTCTGAGTATGTGCACCAAATACATTATGTTCATGTGTTTTTTTAACATTTAAAATCTAGACTTGGCTCATACATGCTTTACAATGGGGTGTGCACTTCCAATCAACAAAACAAAATGGCTTTGCCAACTCTTACAATGGCTAAAAGCAGCAGTCTGGATGATTTCAATTCCTTGCTTCGAGAAAATGGTCATCTAAAGAGCATTGCCACATCACTACTAAATTGTCAATTAAAACCCAGCTGGCTCATTAATGACCTTCATGGAAAGGAGTAATTTTTACTGGACCTTCTTTGTCTAGACACAATTTGTGTTGTCTCTTAATGTCCTCAGGACAACTATTTTCAAAGGCAATGTTGCTCAAACTTCCCACTGGTGTTGGGATAGAAGGATAATGAGAAGTTGGGGATTGGGGAGAGGGTGGCATCGAATACATACTACACTACGATCGATAACCTTGTATTATCTTTTGTTATCTTTTCAATGCACTAAATTTCTCATACCAAATCTACCTTTCATGAATCCTTTACAATTGCCATGATCGTAATAAACCTTTCCAGCTGCACTGTGAGGCTGCATAATTGGCAGTTTTATATTGTATGCAGATTAAAGCCAGCCTGTAGTTCAGCAGTAAAGTTCAACTGTGAACAATCTTGCCAGCCTACTCTGAAATAACGTGCAAAAGAAGAAATGGATGCATTTGATGGCATTTAAAGGAAATTGTAGTTATGCTTGATGGTACGACACATTGCAACATGTGGAGAGACAAAAATTCGCACTGCTTCGATGAACCAACGTAACTCCACAAAGTAATGGGATGGCTTTGTTTTCTATCATGTGCTCTGGGATTTCAATGTTGACACCAAAAGCTGTTGAAGTAACTGCAAGGGTCAGCTGTGGAGATGGAAGAGGATGAGCAGAAGGGAGGGTTCCCTTGAGGAGAAGCTTTTTTTTTTAAGTGTTAATAAGTCTAAAAGCTGATGCCAGCCTCTTACGTTCATGACTTCACACCTTTGTACAATCTGCAAAGGAGAGTCCATATTAATTATTCAGCATTTCATGCACGCTCAAGTAGTCTTGGGAGTATTTTTAGAGCATGCGTAAAAGTTTCACAGTGCGAGGTGAGTAGGTTTGGGATGTGTTCATGTGGTGTTTCTTGGCAGGCCAAGCAGTACCATTAAGAAAGGTCATTCTTCAATCCAAGAAATTCGGATTGTTTGGTTACTTTCGGCAAATGCGAACGTGGACCAAATTCACTGAAATGACATGTCATCGACTCAGAAATACGTTTTTCAATCATAAAACGAGACTGAGTACATTAGCTGAATAATAATGCACTCGTTTTAGGAACCGTTGGCTCAGTAACGAAATGGTTCCATGTTACAGTTTGTTTCAACATTTCTTCATAGCTCGGGAAGGGGAGTATGTAAGGAAGTCAGTGGAGCCTGAGAGGAAACAGAATGTTGAAGGTTTCATGCAATGTAGACTGCGATAGACTGACTTGCATTCAGCCTTTTAAGCCTTCTGGTAATGTTACTAAGATCTCTTGGGCTTTCTAAATATTGAACAAAAAAAAATAAAAAACCAACGATATTGTTTGAACGGATGAGGGAGCTCTTTACAGAGTATGATCACAGTTTCATCCAGAATGTATTACAAAGTTCATATGAGGTGTTAAGAGCTTAAACCTTCATTGCACGTCAAAACTATCTTACGGGGTGCATTCAAAAGGTCATACGAGTGGTTGACTCCCATGCGAATGTGCTGTCGATGTTTGTTCATTCCTCACCCTTCAAGCATCCTCACCCCGATGCCAAAATAAATGAAGATAAAGCAAACAAAAATATGTACATAATATGACTGGAGATTATGATACCTCGTGCAGTGTTACTTCAATTTTACTTCAATCTCAATAAAATATGATTTAAACGTTCGTTAAAATAAAATCCGAAAGTTTAGTGCTATTGAGGTAGTCCAGAAGCAGTCAAAGCAGCATCCTTATACATCACCCCGTTGAACCTTTATTAGCCCCCTTTGGACTTGCTCTGAAATGGGATCATCTGGATTTGGTCTCGATTTTTGTGTCTGTGTGAGCGTCCGCAACCATATCTCAGACATTTATGGACCGATTTAATTCGTACATGGCAAAAAGGCAACACATTATGGTCTACATATCGTCGACCGAGAATTAACAGGGTCTATCTGACATTTCATTCAAATTTAGAAGAAGTCCATGTAGAAGGGCAACAGAGGAAACTAAGTAAGATTATTTTATGTAACCTTTATATGTACCTGTTATGTAGCACACGATATGAAAATAAAATGTTATGAGATAGCGGCAATTCCACTTTGAATTTTTGATTTCATTTTTCTCAAACTTTAAAAAAGTGTAGTTGGACCCTGTTAATTCTCGGTCGACGATATGTACATCATTTTTTTTTCGAGATGAGATCCAAAATGGGTGACTGGCGGCCATTTTAGTTCTAAAAAGAAACAGATGTTGAACATGTCCTCAACTATTTCTTGGACATGCATTTACCAATGTTTTTCCAACTTGGCACACAGATAATTAATGAATGATGACTTACACATGAGTGTCATTTATTTTTTGATATCAGATCCAAGATGGCTGATTGGTGGCCATTTTGTTCCTGAAATGTGTCCCCAACCATTTCTCAGACATGCATTGTCTGATTTTATTCCAACTTGGCACAAGCACAGAACATGATGGCATACATATACAGCTCTCTTTATTTTGTGATCTGATCAAAGATGGTCAACTGGTCGACTGTCGGCCATTTTAGTTGTACAAAAACCCACAATATCGAACACATCCTCAACCATTTATTGGACATGCATTTACCGATCTTGTTCAAAGTTGGCACATATAATGAATGATGGCTTACTTATGCACGTCATTTTGTTTCGAGATCAGATCCAAGATGGCCAATGGGTGGCCATTTTAGTTGTAAAAAAAAAACCTGTTGTTGAACAAGTCCTCAACCATTTCTCGGACATGTATTTACCAATCTTGTTCAAACTTGGCACACATAATGAATGATGGCTTTCATATGCATGTCATTTTTTTTGAAATCAGATCCAAGAAGGCCGACTGGTGGCCATTTTGTTACTGAAATATGTCCCCAAGAATTTCTCAGACATGCATGGTCCGATTTTATTCAAACTTAGCACCAGCACAGAACATGATGGCATCCACATGAGCCTCACTTTATTTTGTGATCTGATTCAAGATGGCTGACCTGGTGTTGGCGCAGTGGAGCCTGGTGTTGGCGCAGTGGTTAGGGCAGCGGCTTGGGATCCAAAAGTTCTTGAGTTCAAGCCCCGTTGAACAACTGAATTAATACACCAGGGGGTTGACTCAGCCTGTCATCCTTCCGAGGTCGGCGAAATGAGTACCAGTGTACTGAGCCGGTGTATACCCCAGTTAAAATAGGTGTACCATATCCCTGTGTCGTAAGAGGTGACCAGGGTTGCGTCAGGAAGGGCATCCGGCATAAAACATGTGCCAAATCACTATGCGGATCATACGGATGATCCGCTGTGGCGACCCCTAACGGGAGCAACCGAAAGAAGAAGAAGAAGGTTCAAGATGGCTGACTGGTAGAGTGTCGGTCATTTTAGTTGTAAAAAAAACATGATATCGAACACGTCCTCAACCATTTCTCGAGCATGCATTTACCAATGTTTTTCAAACTTGGCACACAGATAAGGAATGATGACTTACATATGCATGACATTTTTTTTTGAGATTGGATCCAAGATGTCTGACTGGTGGCCATTTTGTAACTTAAATGTGTCCCCAGCCATTTCTCAGATATGCATAGTCTAATTTGGTTCACACTTTGCACAAGAATAGAATTGTACATGATGGCATACACATGCATCTCACTTTATTTTGTAATGTGATCAAAGATTTCCGATTGGTGGACTGGTGGCCATTTTTATTGTAAGTAAATACGGGCTAGCGCTTTAACTCCGCAGAACAAAATTACTAAAACAACCGGGGCTATGACTTTTTTATGTCTTTTTTTCCTTGTTTAAATTGAAGTGCTGAAAAACTAGGTTCTTGGAAGTATTATGACAGACGATTTGTGTTATAGTGTTCAAATTTATAGTTCAATTTAAATAAAACTGTAAATAGGTTCAAAGGAGTATAAAGAAATAGCAATTACGGGTTCAAGCAGCATTTCCTCCAGCGGATATTACACCACTCTATCTAATGGTTTACATTACTTATTCATGCCTGTTGTATTTGTCCATTATGACTCAGTTCAACACAGTAAGTTTCCTGTTTGGAATGATTTTCCATTTTGTTTGACTGTCGGACAGACAGACAGACAGAGTAAAACATGTCGTCCCACTCTTCTCTGCGCATGTGCAGTTAGGATGAATTCTAAGCTAAGGAATGTTAAAAGAATAGAATTGTCTTCTTTTTTATGTTCTATTTAATGTTCAAAATATTAAATTCAATTTAAATAAGTTGTTCCTCGATCATAAACCTCACTTACACTCACATTAGTTTTCTTTCTCTCTCAACACAACAATCGCCTGACAAAAATTGTATTTGCTAACCAATCTCTCCATCTATACAATATACAAATACAAGTAATTTTTTTTTTTTTATAAAAGGCAAAATGATGTGGGGATGGTGTGACAAAAAGTATGTAAACAAGTTAGGAATCGTCACAAGAAATGATCATGTGAAACCATCCCTAAATCTTTGAATAATGATTGTTCCCTGTACGTCCCTGGATCCACTTGTAACTACAAAGTTCATAGAACACATTACCCTATGCAGTGATCAAATATTTCCCTCAATTTAAATAAAATAATGATTTAAAAGATCGTTAAAAAAAATTCAGCAAGTTTAGCACCATTTAGCACCACCAGTCTGTACCTCACTATTATTCACCACCCTATTTAACATGTCCATGTACTGTAAAACAGAACAGTTTTGGAAGTGACAAGAAGGCAATTTGTATTCTACAGTGTTAAAGTATATCATTCCATTGAAATAAAATGGGGATTGTAAGAGTTTTATAAATAAAATAATTCCGGAATTTACCGCCGTTGACAAAGTGTTGATTATACCATTCTGTCTAAAACATTACATTAGTTTTTCGTACCTATTGTTTGTGTACTTTATAATATCATTAAAAACAGTACGTTTCCTGTTTGGAATAGTGTTCAATTTTTTTTGACTGCCAGGCAGGCGGAGTAAAAATATTATGTCACTCCTCTCTGTGCATGTGTGATTGGGACAAATTCAGAAACAAAGACAAATTCAGAAACAAAGTTCCATTATTCACGGTTCTGCTATATGTGGACCCTGCATATTCGCTGTTCATAAAATGTGACCTGCTTTTAGATTAGCGGCCCTGTGCTTCACATATTTGTGTTTTTTTTCTGACCTGCTTCTACATTTGAGGTTTTTCATGGTTCTATTCATATTTTTCGCTTGCATATTCATGGTTTTTCTGACCTACATTCGTGGTTTTTCTGACCTGCTTCTACATTTGTGTTTTTTCGTGGGTGTATTCGTGGTTTTTCACTGGTGTATTCACAGTTTTTCTGACCTGCTTCTACACTCACAGTTTTTTTTTGTGGGTGTATTCACGGTTTTTTGAGGCATATTTGTGTTTTTTCATGGAGTTTTTGATTTTCCCATGCTAAATGTGGCATTTTTCAGGAACATATCCTCCGTGAATGTCTTGGTCTGACAGTACTGTAAAATGGCAGGTTTGTTTTCCGATTCATGTTCTGATTCATGTTGAAAATATACCATTCAATATAAATAAGTTGTTCCTCGATCATAAATTGACGTTTACAGGCAGATGGATGGACAGACATGAACCAATTGCTTAACCCCGCTTTTTTACTCCATCATTGTATCTTCTTACCCTCGTTTCCCTTCATGTTACTATGTGTAGTTATGCAGTTTTGCCTACTTTTCATGGAATCCTTTCAAGTTATGAAACATTTTGTGTAGTCATGGACCCTCCCACTATAAATTGCAGTATACTTGTGTTTAAACCAAGTCCTGAGTTTAAACCAATTTTGAGTGAGGTTGTTTGAAAATAATAAAAAATAATTTCAAATGGGTTGTTTTGGATGTGTAAGTTTTATATCTCAGCGACATTGTCCAATTGTTTAATGAGCGTTATTGAATGTGAAATCCTTCACAGACTACTGGTCGGTACTTTATAGGTTCATAAGTTTGTATCCTGGTAGATTTTTCTTTTGAGGATTTGTGTTGTATCAAACCACTTGCGTGTCCATGCCATCCCTACATAGGAATCTAGTGACTTCCTGATAATGTTTTCACGAAAGTAGATAGTAAAACGACATTTTGCACACTGGGTTTGAAGCAACACGGATTCTTTGTGCAAACACGAATTGGGTGGAATATTTTACCAAGAAAAAGAGGTGACATTTTCTTTTAACCAAGCAGCCGCTTGATATTGAGTTCATGAGAACATTCATACTGTAACAGTCCTCCAGGCAAGTGAGCTGCATGACATTATATAGCCGAGCCTTTATTTTCCCTCTCGAATGTTTCATCACCCTTTCTTACTGTGTTTTTTTTTTTCATCATTAGCTATTGCTTATTGTTTTTTCTTTTTCTTTTTACACCATGCTGAAATGTGTGAACACAACCTATGCTAACTGTAATGTTAATAATTAAGGAATCATTTGCAATCCATTTCTGTTGTCAGATACCGTTTCAGTGTAAAAGAAGAATGGTTGGTATGCAGTGTTTTTTAATTATACAAAGCAATTACCAGTTGTATTTCTACAAAGCAATCAAATATTTTGCAATATAATATAAATAATTCGCTGCTTATGTCTTCAATTATGATTTTGTCAAATTTTTGGGAGGATAATATGACATGGAAGAGTGAGGTTTGTTGCATACGTCAGTTGTAATTATTTTAACAGCGATCATATGGCAACTATCTGTCTCTCAAATTATTCCAATTTATTTTTTTTTGCATATACTGTCGATGCTTGTATGACAGCTGAAAAGGAAGGAAGATACTGTTGCTTGTTATTAAATCAGAGAAATAGCAAGATTTCACTGGCTATCAATATTGCAGTTTGAGGTTATACTCAAAAAAAGATTGTGATATTACTGAAAGCAAATGTATAAAGCGAAGATCTTGAATAAAGGTACTTTGCCACTTCAACTTGGTTTGGATCGTCTCCATGCTTCCATCTCAGTGTGGATATTCTAATGAATATAAAAGGAACTATTTTTACAAGCTTATTCAAAATATTCACATGACAGCAAAATATTGCATTCCAACTAATCCGTATCAGCTCTTTGTGGCAAAAAGGGCAAATTACAGTCACGTGCCCACTATGATACATCCAGCAAAGAGGGGAAGTTAACCATGTGAAAAGATTTCATCGTCTCTCAGAAAAAAAAAAAAAACATTACTGGGTACATACTAACCTTTTCACTGAACAATTTAGTGATGAAGGATGCTTTTGAAAAATAAATGGGGTCAGAAAAAGTCTATATCAGGAGGGAACCTAAGTAATCTGCATTACTGTCAAGCTATTATGAGTGTGGTCTGATGTTCTTGATTTTGCATGCATTACTGTATGTGGACACAGATTTTAATGGAATAATTTTCTTGTTCTGTATTGTCATTGTCTTTTATCCAGCTCTTACCATATGCATTCACTGGAGGGTAATTATGTCATTCATTGTTTTTGATGAACTGTGTAAACTTTTTTTTTCAAGATAAACCACTTGAGATTCATTTGCATGTTGTTACGAGCAGATACTTAGATGTCTGAGTAGTCCCTCTGGACATTATAATGATCTATGGGCATAATACAGGTGTGGGTAAAAGCAACACAATGGTAAGGAGAGTTCTGGAGAACTGTGGATTAGTTGACATTTAAAGACTGTTTTGTTGGCTGTTTTGTTATAACAAGCTCAAATGAGCAAAGATCCTCGTCCTCTTAATGATGACGTCATAAAAACGAATATTACGTCATTGTGATGTATCAGGATTGCGATAAATTGTCTGTGCTAATGCCCGACTTGATTCCCGCAAACAGAATTCAAAAAGCTTGCTTAGTTTCGGAGATAATTTTTTAGGCGATTTCCATTAGCGGAGATATTTTGACGTCATAACTTTTTTCTCGGAGGAATTTTCAAAATCGGAAAAATTCAAAAACTGTAGGCTGTGAAACAAAAAAGTCCACAAGAACAACAACGTGAGTAAGAATTAGAGATCCTATACGAGGATCTAAAAACTCAAACAGCAAAGCGGAGAGTGGTTAACATGTACTGAGGTTAAGATGCAGGTGGCATATGTTGGAGACAAAGCTTGAGCTTCAGTGTGAGAACCTCTGGCTGGGAGAAACTCTATTTTTCATGAAATTACCTATGTTATATCTAGATTATATTATATACTACGACTGTTCTTTATTGGTGTAACCAAGGGGGGGGTTTAACCCAAGACCTTTTTGTGAAGCAGCTGGCTAAGCCTGACGTTCATCTGGAGTTTATTGAAGTAGAAATTTGAGACTTGTTTTGGGTGCCGGTAATAGCTCACAGACTTTACGAAAGACACCATGGAATTTTATGTCCACCTACTAATGCCTGCTGATGCGACACCCAACTTAATGCCCATTTGAGGTGTGGCATAATTTGTGATGCAACACTGTTTGCAAAGCAACAATCTGAGACCTTACAATCGAGTCAGAAATCAAACCAGCTTACTTGCAATCTTCCAGTATGTGGGAGGAGGGTTGAAGGCTGAGTCAGGGGTGGTGCTGGCATTGCCAAAATAGAGGCGTCTAAAGCCTGTGTTGGCTGACTGATACTACGGGCACAGCGTATCAACTGATACTTTTAGCAGTAGGCGGTTCTGTGTCTTTGACAGACTATAACTAAGCCGGAAAGTTGTATTTTAACTTGATGTAATATTCATGCATTTAAGTGAAAGCCATTGTTAACTCTGTAATGGATGCCAATAAAGGGTGGATGCAGGACAGGCATCCTCTGTTGGTCAGGAGCGTTGCAGCAAGTGTTGGTGTGTCACATGGCCGATTCACAGTCAGGATCGTGTGTGTGTGTGTGTGTGTGTGTGTGTGTGTGTGTGTGTGTGTGTGTGTGTGTGTGTGTGTGTGTGTGTGTGTGTGTGTGTGTGTGTGTGTGTGTGTGTGTGTGTGTGTCAGGAGCACATAAGATGGCATTGAATGATTCAACAGAGTAAATGGTATTTGATTCTGGGGCCCCTTCATCATGCTAAACAGGTGAAATGAATTCACTAGAGTCAACCATTTAATCCAATCCAATGTCCAGACTCTTTTCTAGGCAATTGTGCTACTGAGTAGTTTACTATTGCTTCTCCCTCTGGCAGAGCAGGAATTTGGACTGTGTTCAGTGTGCCATCACTGAATGCCTACTCTTGCAAAATGTACGATGCAATCTTTTACGTCCTTCACAAAATGTAGGATAGGTCCACCTAGCTTCATGCCCCTCTAGTGGACAGCGTACTCACTGATCCAGTGACTGAGTGTATGCTATTAACAATATATGTGAAAACTCTGTTTAAAAGCCAGCACTGTCATATGATGGCAAGAGTGCAATTATTTCTGAATGTTTTATACCCGTGACGAAAATTAGAAAGTATAGTTAAGTTGCTTTCAACGATTTTAAAAACCAATAATCAAAGAGAAATACCACTGTGTACTCTGGGCTCGATGATCCTAATATATCCTCATGAAAGAAATAAGAGAGGATGAGCCTGGCTCTAGATTATCAATTGCTGGTAGGAAATGGCTTTTAAAATACAAACTACTCATGTTTAGTTTTCAGGAAGCGAAAATAATGCAACGTGATAAAAACTATTACCAAGAATTGGCAGCACATCTGTTGTTTGTCTTTAAAAAAGAATAAATGATTGGTGCTTATGTTTGAGCTTGTCTTGACGTGCTCACTGTGCAATGTTGAAGTTGGCAGATTGTTAAATTGGCACGTCTAGCACACGACTGATGATGCCACGGCCGTTAGCCTGCATTGAGCCTGCAAGCTCAACTACAACTTTCCATTTGAATTAATCTGGATTGAATCATCAATTGCAATGTTTATATGGCTGAAAGAATTTCCTGCAATGACCTCCAGAGAACTCTGAAGCAAGCTGCTTCTCCAATAAATTTCCTTTGTTTTAGAAGTAGGATCACTATGGTTAGCATAATGGACAGAGTATATCACATAGACAGCACAGGTTCAATAAACTATGGGCCGAATTTATGAAAGGCGTTCATTGAGTGTCTTGCTAACACACGCCTAACCCTTAAATGCTGACAAAAACATCACACCATAGTACGCGCACAGCTATTTACGAATTGAGATAAACAGGTGATTAGTTGTACGCATCTAAACAGCTGATTAGCCTGTGAAACACGTACATATCTCTAACTCCAACATCCAATTCAAATGGTGCACTTGCTTAGAATCACAATGCCATGGACAATTGTTGGAGGGGATTCAGCACATTGCTCCTCATCGTAGGTTGATCCAGATCATCTTACACTAGATTCAGCAGCCAACAAAATGATTCCATCAAGAGTCTGTAACCTCCAGACAAGTTTGATATCGTCATACTTCTGCAGAGGATTGCATCTATCCTTGAATATTTTCAATGCATGTCGGCAAACTGCCCTGTTCCTTTCATCTTCTGCCTCCTCAAACGAATTCAAGCACTCCAAACGAATCCATATTCACCATCCCATGTAAACTACCAATTATCAGCCATGCAATGCTTGCTTCTAGGCCTTAACACACACTTAAACATGCCCTTGCCAACGTGCAAGAGTATTTGTTATTTAAACGCTTGTGAATAGGTTTTGATCACGCATTAGATAATCACTCTTCGGAAGTGATTGACGACTAAATTTGAATGGTTTATCATCGCACGATTAGCGATTCTACACATGTCTAACTCTTAAACATCTTTCGGAAATTTGGCCCACCATGCCTTACTTTTGATATGCATATTATGTCACAGTGTTTCTTGTTTCTCAGATATTATACAGGGTGTCCACAAATTACCACTCTAAATTCAAACCACAATAAGCAAGTAAGAAAATGGGAAACAATGATGTGGTTTTCTGCGTGTGAAAGAAAATTTCTCAAAGTTTTATTATCAAAATTTGTCAATCTAATTATCCAAATCCAAATGGATTTATGGGAACTGCAGTCAAACGACTCATAAACATGCTCAACATCATCACCACGTTTGCTTGGCCGACCTACCCCCTTCCTCTGCATGATGCTACCAGTTTCCATAAACCTTTTGTGTTACTCAAAATTGTTTTTTTCCCAATAGTGGCTGCCTTACATAGGTCATCCTGAAGCTTTGTTGAACCTGTATAGCTGATTTTGGTCTCTATAAATCAGACTTGTGGGTTTGCCATTTGCAGTAAATGTGACATTTCACTTGGAGCAAACTGCCTTATTGTCTCATTTCATTATTTATTTTTATTGCGATTTGAATCTGGGATGGTAATTTCAGGGAACCCTGTATGTACACCCTCTTTGATTAATCTTATTCACTGTAGACAATCTAACATATAATGGAGCAAGTGTATGTGATTGTATGTCTGTATGTATATCTGCTCTTCACCCATTGGTTGGACAGCTGACCTGACGTCACCCACAATTGTAATCTGAAATACTTAACCTAAAGTTCCCAGAGGACCACACACACACACACACACACACACACACACACACACACACACACACACACACACACACACACACACACACACACACACACACACACACACACACACACACACACACACACACACACACACACACACACACACACACACACACACACACACACAAGCATTTAAAGGCCATTTTCCCCGCTAAAGCGGGACATAGCCTTGCGGGCCCCATGACAATCTTCTCCACTTTACCCTGTTTTCTGCATCTCCCCTTCTTAATCCCCTTGCCCACATTTCCTCTTCCACCACATTTAGCCAAGTTTTTCTCGGTCTTCCCCGTCCTCTACTTCCGACTACACTCATTTCCAACACTCCTCTCACCCAGTCACTTTCATCCTTCCTCAACACATGACCCAACCATCTCAACCTGTTTCTCTTCACAACCTCCATCACAGACTCTATTCCCATCATCTTCCGCAAGTCATCATTTGTCTTCCTCTCTCTCAACGATACTCCACACATCCACCGAACCATTCGCATTTCCACCCTTTCCAGCCTTTGTTGCTGCTCCATGTTCAATACCCATGTCTCACTCCCATAAATCATCGTACTCCTCACACATGAAGCATACACCTTTCCCTTCAGCTTCAACGACACTCCCCTCTTTGTCAGCACGCCACTCAGTTCCCGAAACTTCTTCCATGCACATCTCACTCGAGCAACCGTCGAAGAGTCTGATCCACCTTCTCCATTCAGCATGTCTCCGAGATAGCAAAATGTTTTCACCCCTTCCAGCTTCACACCATCTCCAAGATCCAACTCAACAATTCCTTCATCTGCTGCTCCCTCGATGCACACCTTACACTTGAATGTAGCTGCCACACTGGTTAATGACCCTCTCACCCCACTACATTTTCGATGAACCCATTCAGCACACATTGTACACTGAATGGAGTTCACTCCGACACCCTTCCTGCACACAGCACACGGCCATTTCCCAGTCCTTTCCACCACACCACATGCTTTACCACTTGCCATCACCTTCGTCTTTCCGATATTCACCTTCAAACCTTTTGCCTCCATACATTCCTTCCACTTATTCATCTTCTCCTTCAGTCCATCCATACTCTCTGCAATCAACACCAGATCATCTGCATACAGCAGCTCCCACGGTAAACCCTCCTTTACCCTCCGAGCCAGCACCTCCATCACAACTACAAATAGAAGTGGACTTAGTACCGACCCCTGGTGCACTCCTACCCTCACCTCAAACTCACCACTGTTCCCATCCTTCGTCCTTACAGCTGTGCGTGCTCTCTCGTACATGGCCATCACTACTCTGATCAACCATTCCTCCACTCCTAACTTCCTCAATGCCCATGCCATTACTTCGCATGGGACCCTATCAAATGCTTTCTCCAGATCAGCAAACCCAACAAACAACTTCTTCCTCTTCTCCATGTACTTCTCCTGCAACTGCCTTACAATAAAAATTGCATCTGTCGTTCCACTTCCTGGCATAAATCCAAACTGCATTTCGTCAATCTTTACCTTCTTCCTTATCCTCTTCTCCAACACCCTTTCCAATACCTTCATTCCATGCTCCAATCACTTTATTGCTCTATAGGAGCCACAGTCCAGAGGGTCACCTTTCCCCTTGTACAGAGGGACGAGGGTACTCAGTTCCCAATCCACTGGAATGCGGCCTTCTTTCACCACCAGATTACAGATCTCTGTCATTCTCTTCACACCCCAACTTCCCGCTGCCTTCAACATATCTCCCACAACTCCCGTCGGCCCTCCTGCTTTTCTACTCTTCATTGCTCTTATAGCTTCCTCAACTTCCTTCTCAGTTATCTTCTCTGCTGGTCCTAAAACTGGGTTACTCTCGATGTTTCTATCCCATTCATTTTCTACATTCAACAGCCTTTCCATATATCTCTTCCATCTTCCTTTAATTCCATCTGAATCCACAACAATTTGTCCCACTTCATCCTTCAAGCAACTCACCCCCGTCACATCAAATCTCTCTCTCGCTATCTGCTTTGCGATCCTGAATACTGCTCTCTTACCCTCCTCCGAATCCAAGCGTTCTCCAAACATTTTCCTATGGGCCTCCTGCGCCTTTGCAACCTCTTTCTTTGCAGCCTTCTTGGCTTCCTTATAACTTTCATGTGCAGTCTCTTCTTCCACCGTATCCTTTGCCTTTTGCCATTCCTTGAACTTCTTCCTCTTCTCTTCAATCGTCTTTCCAACTTCATCACCCCACCACCATGTTTCCGAGTTCCTCGGTGGTCCTTTTGTCCATCCACATACCTCACCAACGGCTCCCAATAGACTATCTTTCATTGACATCCAACCACTTTCAAGCTCAACCACATCATCTTCAACCATACTCAGCCTCTCTCTTAATGCTTCCTTCACTGTCGCCTCTTTCAACCTCCACACCTTCATCCTCGGTTGGTACTTCACCCGCCGAATTCTCCGCGCACCTTTCACCCTTATATCACAGACAACCAGGTGGTGCTGCGATACAGTCTCCTTTGTGTCCCGGAGGTTTCCCCTATCTCGCTGACGCACCATCAGGTAGTCAATGGTTGTCGTCAACCCACCTGACGTGTATGTAATAAGCTTATTATTCGCTTTCTGGAATTGAGTATTACAGAGCAACAAATCAGCTCCATCAGCAAACTCCAAGATCCTTTCACCTTCTCCATTTCTCACACCATATCCATAACTCCCATGGACTCCCTCAAAACCGTCTGTACTCCTTCCCACATGTCCATTCAAGTCTCCTCCAACCACAACAACTTCCTCATCTTTCACATTTTCCATCAACTTCTCCATCGCACACCAGAACATGTTCTTCTCTTCATCGCTTCGACCGACCTGCGGGGCATATCCCGAGATGACGTTCACCAAGAGATTTCCGATCACAATTCTCACCATCATCAACCTTTCACTCACTCTAGTCACACTCACTACACTGTCTACAAACTCCTCAGAAAACATTACACCAACACCATGCACGCCTTCTGGGCACCCTTGCCACATAAACTTGTACTTCTGCCCCTGCTTTCCCTTCACCATTCTCACACCACTTCCCTTCCACCGTGTCTCCTGCACACAACATATGTCCACTCTTCTTCTGATCAATGTTTCAACCACTTCTCCAGATCTCCCTGTCATTGTCCCTACATTCCATGTACCAAACCTCAGAAACTGATCTCCACGTGGGGCACAGACGATTGGTCATCATAAATGGAAAAATTTCCTCCCTTGCTTCGATCGGGTTCCCCACCTTGAGTTTTAACGATTAACCTATTCTGACCGGGGTACACACCAGAGGACCCCAAAAGACTCAAAACACCCAAAAGACCCTTAGAACTGAAAATACCCCAAAGACCAAAAGTAATGAAAAGACCCTGAAGATCCACAAGACACAAAAGACCCTGAGGACCCTGAAGACCTAAACATCCCCAAGGACCCAGAGGACCCAAAGGACGCAAAAGACTCCAGGGACCCCGAACACCCAAAATATCCAGAGGACCCAAAAGACCTTGAGGACCCAAAAGACCCAGGGCATCCAAAAGACCCCGAGGACCTAAAAGAACCCAAAAACCTAAAACACCATGAGGACCTAAAAGCCCATGAGGACCAAAATACTTAGAAGACCCAAAAGACACAACGGAACTAGCACAGCCCCATGGAAATTCTCCATAATGTAAAATGTTACTTTAGGTCCCTAGCCCCCCCTACGCCCACACACAATCACATGTCCTTAACCCCCCTCCCACCACACCCAAACTCTGTGCTCCCCTCCCACTTTCTTCAAATCCTCAAACCCCTTGATCCCAAATCTGTCCCCTCTCTGTCCTCCCTCCCCCAAGCCAACTCTATAACTCTGTCATCCCCTCCCCCTTTCTTCTTCAAGTCCTCAACTGCCCCAAATACCAAGTACTCAATCCCCCTTCCAACTCCAAGTCCACCCCCACCCCCCTTCCCAAGATCTCAATCTTCCTCTTCCAACACCATGCACACTCACCCCCAACTATCTGTCCTCCTCTCTCCATTTCTTTCTGTTCTTAACAACGTTACACAAATATACACAGGGAACTTTGCTATATGAGAAGGCCATTCGGCCTATCATGCCTGCGTTGTCCCTGTTCCCATTTGTTAAGAACGATGTTAAAAGTAAACAAGTCTGGAGACGGCGATGGTTCATGAGCAATGTACACGGTTTGCCTTTTTTTTTTTTACCTTCGAGGGGACGCCACGGGAAAACTGGCGGGAATCGGGAAAAACGTAAATGATGAAAGTTGGAGTACTCGAAGCGCACTACTTGGATACCAACTTTCATTCAAAACAGTTGAAAACCCTAGGAGCTCGATGCCCAATTTATTGATTTTTTTGACATTTTCTAAGTTCGTGACCTTGTGACCTTGACCTTGGGATGAAAATGAAAAATCAAACTCCGTGAGGCTATGCAGGTGCCATTGGGCTAACTAAATAATGAAACCCCTGTCAGATTCGACAAACCCCCTTGGAGAAGATGTAACTTGAAACCGGCTACCCCCTAAAAACACATTTTTTGGGGCGTGGCTCCGCCCATAATGGGCGCAGCAAGCCCATTTTCAGGAAAACACAACGAGATCATGATATAAACCTCCCACCCAAATTTTATCAGGATCGGATCAAAACCCACGGAGCTATGCTCGGGACAGACAGACAGACAGACAGACAGACAGACAGACAGACACACCCATAACAAATAGAGTGGTCACTTACTGACTCGTGAACCAATAGAGATGGAACATTAAATTCACAATCACTTCCCCTTTCTTCCCTTAGCCTCACTGTAATTCACGGACTGGTGTTTGTGTGTTTGTTTGTTTGTTTGTTTGTTTGTCGTGCCACTGCTCCTCCAATTGTGGGCCGATTCCATCCCGACTTTTCTACATCGGATCAGCATGACCCCAATTAATGTGTAGGGTTTTTTTTTAATCTTTGCCGGCGGTCAAGGGGGGTCGGGGTGGGAGGGGAGAGATGCAAATTTTTGATGAAAATGTGTTTTGTGTAGCATTCCCTCCAGGTGGGGGAGGATATTACAAGTCACAACCATTTCCAGTGCAGTGAAGTGTTTTTAATTATAAGCAGTAGGTGTGTTTTTGCTTCATGCACATAACTTCATGGGGTTTTTTTTTTGCCTACGCAGAGCTGTCAGTTGCCAATACACCTCACAAATAAAGGTATGCATCAGAAGAACGTGTTGCATGTTTGGAACAACATCGCCCATCGTTTGGATACTCTGCCTGTATAATATACAAAAGAAAAACCTTATTTTTACAGCATATCATCATTAAAGCCCCCCCTCCCCCCCAAATTATCTATGCAGTGAACCCTCAAATATCATGAGGGTTTGGTTCATGTAAAATGCTGCAATAGTTAAAACCGCGATTATGGAAACCAAGCACCAATGGGAAAAGGGGGGTTCGGTTCCTGGGCTTCCTGGAAATACAGAGGAAGATCGACGGCAGCCAGAATCACACATTACAATCGAAATAAACCCGTACGTGTACATGTGTGTGTGTCTGTCTGTCTGTCTGTCTGTCTGTCTGTGTGTGTGTGTGTGTGTGTGTGTGTGTGTGTGTGTGTGTGTGTGTGTGTGTGTGTGTGTGTGTGTGTGTGTGTGTGTGTGTGTGTGTGTGTGTTAACATTGAAATAGACTTGGAAGTAAAATAAATATGGTATGAAATAACCAAAAAATACACGACTTTTCACTTTTAAATGTATTCAAAAACAGCAAGGTGGGTGAGGGTAAACATATTACGTCCTCGTTCGTACTGTACTCTGCCACCATAAATTGAAAATGCAAGACTGAGCTTGGAGATGATGATATAATGCTGCTATGTGGGAGGATGAAGGTTAGAAAGATGTGGATGTAGAACTTATGATGGCTGTTCGATCAGCTTGGTCCCAGGTGCCTCATGGAATCATTAGTAAATCTGCAATTACCTCTCCCGTATCACCGGTGCACTTAAAGGAGTAAATCTGCAATGGTTTCTCCCATACACCGGTTCAATCGAAGACATTTTTTCTGTTTGGTCCTCGATCCAAACATTAAGTGTTTTTCTTTCCATTGCTTCAATAAGAGGATCATGGGACTGGAATAACACTCTTATCCTTTGCTTGCATGGATATTTGACCCACGTTTACCACACAGTTGATTCATTGATCCCATAATGGCGGTCCACAGATACTGCACTTTCACCTCTTGACAACGTATCTAACAACTCGATTTTTTTTTTACACAATTTCATAACTTTTCTCAACCTTTTTGACACAATTTTGTCCATTGTTTTATGCTTGGTCACTATAATTGACTGTTGTATGTCTCCTTGATCTTGTTGATCTCGTATTACAGGATCTCCTTATGTCATTTCCTGTTTAATGACATTTCATTATTAAATTTAGCTTCATTCCCATATGCTGGTCTGATTACTACAATTATCTGTGCACAAGAAACAAGAAAAGGCTCGTAATGGGAGGTAATCATATACGAGGACCCAAACATTGACTCATCTTAGCTAAAAAAAAACTTTGGTTGGCTGAAAAACGAAATCGGAACACAATAGGTTGCACATGATTGGTCGAAACCCGCAATATTTGAGGGATTGCTCTGTAATTGGCTGGTGCCGTCTTTCTGTCCCACCTTGAAATACAGAAATGCTTCTCGGAGAGAAAAAAATGTCAAGTAAAACTTGCTTCAAATTATTACAAACCCTCGCAAATTTTTATTCTTTCGAGCAAACAACCCCCCCCCCCCCAAAAAAAAGCCTGAATCCAGGCAGCGTATAAGGCAACAAACCGCTGTGTCGATCACTCCTGATTTTTTTGGTTTTTTTCTGTTGAGAAATATGCCTTGATATCTTTGCTGTGAAGAAATATGATTTTGGAATTTGACACCACTCTATACATCTATCTATATAATAATATGCTGTTTTGCCCATCGGTTTGTGTGTAACATTCCGTTCCACCTATTAAATGACATCATTTGACCGCATATGCGAAACCAAAGCCACCTTCGAAGCTGTCATATTCACAATTGGCATGCCCTCCCTATACGTTTTCCCTTCAGTGTAAAATAACCAATGGAACTGTTAAAAGGATCATCACATATCGAAAGGTTGCAGCCGATAGGCATCACGGACATTGTCAAGGTATAGGCTTCATGCTTGAGGCTTTTGGTAAGTGCAATTGGAATCTATCTGAATTATATAACCATGATCTATTATATATACGGATAGGTAGTGAATGTGTTTTGGCTTCAAACCCGGGTTAAAAAAAAAATTCTGGGAGTGATCGAGGCAGCCGTCTGTTTCCGACTATTTCTCCTTAAAAACTCGACCAGGGACCACTGCAGAGAGCCCATGTTAATATGAAGGTTTTTGTCCGAGTAATTCCAGGAATCTCGTGGCGTTATGAAATGGAACCTCCATTATTTACTTTTAACGATGTGTATAAAGCAAATCCCCAAGGCAGGCAGTATCACATGCTGAGGTGCAATTTCTGAGCTGGCTACGAGATGTGCTGGTACTCCCACACACCCGCCACACAAATGATGGTTCGAGCCAAAGTGGTCACCACAACGGATGTGTCGTGCTTTCCATGTGAATGCTACCCGTTCCGAACCCAATCTGCCCTTTAAGGGATGATTTGTAAATATAGCCATTTGCTATGAGGGCAGCACTAATCACTCAGATCAGAAACCAAGTGATTTAATGTGCGTATTTAATAAGTAAACAGGGATGGAGAACAAAGGACACAGAAGCATTTATTTACACAGTTTATTCACAAAGATATGCACCACAGGTATCGGACAAACGGAATCTACTATTGCTAAAAAATAGTGTGTTCAAGATATTCTTTCCAAACTATGCAAATCGGAGTTGTGGGGGTGAGGAGGGGAATAAAGCCTTCAGATTGGGAGGTGGAGGTGGAGGACTTGGGGTTTGGGAGGGGAGGTTGATGTATTGAGGTTTGTGAAGAGTGGGGGGGGGGTGAGTTTAGGTCTTGATTTGACATTTTCATTGTGCAGATACTCCATGGGTTCATACTAGATGTATATAATAGGCTACTGCTGTCTGTCTTTCCCACTCTCCAAAACTCCACCCTCCCCGAAACACGGCAAAGCTGTTTGGATTAAAGAAAAAAAAATTATTAGGTAAAAGTTGCTTTAAATTAATACATACGGGAAATTTTTAGTGTAAAACAAGATCAAATGAGCGAACATCCTCGTCTTCTTAATGATGACGTCATAAAAACGAATATGACGTCATTGTGATGTATCAGGTTTGCGATAAATTATCTGTGCTAATGCCCAGCTTGATTCCCGTAAGCAAAATTCAAACAGCTTGCCTAGTTTCGGAGATAATGGTATAGGCGATTTGCATTAGCGGTGATATTATGACGTCAACTTTTTTTCTCGGAAGAATTTCCAAAATCGGAGATGGTTACTGCCTGCACGTGGCCTTTCCGCATATACATGGCAAGTTTCACGAAGATCCGATGAAAACTCTGGGTTGTGAAACAAAAAATGTCAAAAAATAGGAATGACGTCATAAAAATTGATATGACGTCATAGTGATGTATCATATGTGCGGTAATTCATCTCTGCTCATGCCCTGTTCGATTCCCGCAAACAGAATTCAAAAAGCTTGCCTAGTTTCGGAGATAGTTTTTTAGGCGATTTCCATTAGCGGAGATATTTTGACGTCATAACTTTTTTTTCTAGGAGGAATTTTCAAAATCGGAGATGGTTACTTTCTGCGCAGGGTATTTTTACATATGTATGCCAAGTTTCAGGAAGTTTGGATGAAAACTGTAGGCTGTGAAACAAAAAAGTCCACAAGAAGAAGATGAAGAACAACAACGTGAGTAAGACTTGGAGATCCTCCACGAGGATCTAAAAACAGTTGTACACAAGAGAGATTGCATCTTCACGGATATAAAGTGCAGATCGTGCAACATTTAGAACCGAGATTTAACCAATCAAATATTTTGAATAAATCAATAAAATTCCTCTGCTACCACAATGGGAGAGTAGCTCCGGCCTTTGTGAGGTGTTTATACATTGGCTGCCTTTGGACCACAAGAGATATAGCATCAGCAATATGTATTCAGATTTACTCACAGACATTGAGGAAAATCAAGCAATGTTTGTACTAATGACACTTCCATGGTCAGTTTTCCCTCATTTTCTGGAGTAGTGCACACAGATTGTAAAGGATAAACTTGGTTTTTGTGTTTTTTAACTTTCTCACACAATGAATGTTTAATTTATATTAATAGGTGTGTTGAAGTACAAGATTATGCCATCGGTGTTGAAAACTTCAGACTCTACCACTCACATCATTTAGTCTTCATTTTCCTTTTAGACATATTTTTAACTTGTTGAAAATGACGGAACAAATAATTTCATCTGTTTTGAGAAAGGCATTTCATTCCTGCAAAAATTATGGTATACCATTGAATAATAGTATTTGTCAAAATGAAAGAGTCAGATTTGGACTCAAGTTTTCTTGAATGCATCGGTTTCATACACGTACGAAGCATAAAATGTGTTGTATGAATTGTACAAACCCAGTCGAGTATTGGTGCAAATAAATTAATGGTACAATTAATTCAGTACAACATACAGCAATTCATATCTTGATGACTCATGAAAACTTCAGTGCAACTGAAATAGTATGTGCATGATGGATGTGTGGTGGCAGACACCCCCATTCAGGTGTGGTTTATGGGTTCATGTTCACCATTCCAAACGAGAAGTGCTCTTTTTGGGTGTAATCCCTCAAAGGACGGCTTGTCAACTTAACTCTTAGTAGGAATCCACTCCATGCAATTAGCAGCTAGTGGTCCCCAAACAAAATACGTTTATGGTATGAAAATGCATTATATTAATTT
>NC_140972.1:42338131-42365631 GCF_056783735.1 Eptatretus burgeri
ATTTTATTTGTAATTTTTTCGTCCATTTTTTTTCAAATGTTTCCAATACTTGTTAAATCGTCATTGTACAGAAAAGACAGTTCAGAAGTGTCGTTCTGAACTACGCTTCTGAACTTTAAAGTTCAGAAACATAATATCAACTACTTGTAGTGTACCCCCATACAAGACACAATATTACAGGATGGGTATTTTCTCATATGTTAGACAAACTCAGATTGCTTTGTAAGATGGCCTAAAGGCACATTGCATCACGAGTGTAGTTATAATAAACAACATACGAGTTAAGAAACCCTTTGAATATTTGTATCTTTTTATATACTAGCATCGGCACTCCTGCCCCCGGGCAAGAGTACCCATCTCAGCCCACCTTGGCTGGCCCTTTTAACGTGGTGATATTTCCACAAAGTGATATTTTCTTCTGGAAAAATCATTGGGATATAATGTAATCATATTTGGCCTTGAAGACCAAACTGTCAAGTTTTTGTGCCATAAAATGCAACAAAAATAGAATTTTCCACAAAGTGATGTTTTTTTGGACACACTGTATACCTGAAAATTATTTATGGTTACATCATGTAATCATATAATGCCTTGCTGGACCACACTAAGGGTTTTGTGATGTAAAACGTCAAGTGATCAATTTAGAAGCTTTAATCATACCAGGGTGTTTCATAAATAAAAAGTGGACGATTTGAATGTTTTATTATTGAAAAATTACAAAAGGTAGCAAGTTCAGTGATACATTGATGGAAAGCAGACACCATGCCATTTTCAAATCATTCATTATACCGCTTGTAATTGATATTTTTAATGTTTTCTCCTCCTCTGTTCAAGCAGGCTTTGATCCTGATTCTGAAATTCTGCGCAACTCGTCTGTAAATGGCTGGAGTAGTAGCCATATGATAGTCCTCCACATCCTGCTTCAGGACAGCCATGGTTTGAGGTTTATTGGCATAAACTTCACCTTTGGCAGCACCCCAAAATAAAAAATCCAAAGGAATCAAATCCGGGCTGTGGGGCACCCACTCAAGCTCTCTGCCCAGGCTGATGACACAATTTCCAAACAGCTAGTAGAGCAAGTCGATGGTAACACCTGCAGTGTGCAGTGGGGTACTTTGCTGCATAAACCATGCAAGTCTGAGTTGGTTTAGAGACAGGAGTTGAGCGAGATCAGTGTGGAATCGACGTAAAACCTTACAGTTCCACTCACCATTGATTGTCACAGTCTTACCATTGGCGTCCCTGCATAACCCATCTGGCATACACTGCATAGAAGCAAGTGGACTTGGGGCCCTTGAGAGAAATTTCAGACACCTCCTCAGGAGGCTCAGCACCCCAGAAGATGTTGTTGTGATTGTTGAAAGCCCCATTCAAATGGAAGTGTGCTTCATCAATGAACCACAAGGAGTTGATTCAATTTGGGTGCCTTTCCATTCAGTCACTGAACCAATCACACAGTTACTTGGCTTTCCATGTCATTCCGAGTTAGTTTATGCCTTACACATTTGATGTAGGGGTGGAGCTTGAGTTCACAAGTGAGAATGTGCCACACAGATGAGCCTGAAACGGCCATTTCATGGGAATGCCGATGGTGGGATTTTTTTTAGGACTTTCAACAGCAGAATAGGTTATGCGGCTTATGCACATGATGTGCTTTTACCGTGCGACACTTCATCCGCAGCCGATACTCACCATAACAGTCAAGTAACATTCAGGAGGTTTAATCAACAAATGTGGTCATCATTGATTAGATATTTATTGGTATGCCATGCCGATGAGGGTAAATAAGCTTAAAATCTGGTTAGGTGGCTCTGTTTGATGTTAGCTGATGTTGACCATGTAATCTTTGTCTGTCTAAAAGAGTCACCGGGCTGAGGCCTCTGGATTGGAGGTGACGCTTTGGTGTAGGACTTTATGTCCATTGGAGATCGGGGGAGTACTCGTCATGCTCCACTTATTTATTTATATACAGTGTATATACATTTACATATATATATATATATATATATATATATATATATATATATATATATATATTGTAACAGTCATCAGTCTGTTGCGGTTGCCTTGTTTGAGGTAAAAATCAAGGAATAACAAAAATCCAGAGCAGCAAAAACTCCCCAGCAAATCAAGAAGCAAGATAAGAAACAAACACAGCAGCAATGACTGCATTCTGCCCTCCCGTACCTGCAATTTCCTAGTCATTGCATTGTAATTCATTCTGTTGTTCATACAATCTGGTTCAGGGGAACACAGATAAAACCTATGAAACCATTGTCGTTCCTGTGTGAAGTGGGGACATTGCCGTGAAATGCAAAATACACAGGAAACAATGTTCTGGGTTGAGGTCTGGAGGTGATGTTCATGTTTAACCCTCAACCAGTAAAATATCTCTGGGAGATTAAATGTCATGGCAATGTCAGCTTTGGTCTTATTTGCTCTTATCTTGTCAAAGTGACATGTTTTCTTTGCTCTATCCCACCTCTCTGTCTCTGTCTCTGTCTGTCTCTGTCTGTCTCTGTCTCTGTCTCTGTCTCTGTCTCTGTCTCTGTCTGTCTCTCTCTCTCTCTCTCTCTCTCTCTCTCTCTCTCTCTCTCTCTCTCTCTCTCTCTCTCTCTCTCTCTCTCTCTCTCTCTCTCTTTTTCCTCCCCCCACCCTCATTTTTTCTCACAACCCTCCTCTCTCCTCCCTGCTTCTCTCTCTCCCCCATCCTCTCTCCTCCTCCTCCTCTCTCCCTGCTTCTCCCCCCCCCTCTTTCTCTCTCCACCCTTCTCTTGGTATCCCCTTCATTGAAGTGACAGGTGGTATTTGCTCGTATTTAATAAGATGATAGTCACAGGGAGCGAATATACAAGAAGCAATTCAAAACTCAACAATAAAAAACCCCTTGACTCACTACTGAGCATATGTGCCAATGGAACCAACAAACGAACAGAGATCCTTAATTATTTAAGCCTCATCTGGGCTCTCATACAAAATATTTGAGATAGACAACAGATCGAGGCAGACAAGATAGAAAAGAGTTGCAGGCGAACCAATACAGAGTTTGGGGGGGGGGGGGGGTGGGGAGAGAATCCATGTCCGGCTTCTCTGGTGTGGGACAAGGCTACTGCATCTCACAGCTCAGCTCGTAAGGAAAGTCGAGGGCATGGCTCGGGCTGGGGGATGGGGGAGGCATGTCTTCAGTGTGACAGCACGGGCAAAGTCCACTGCTCTGCTCAAGTTGATTCCACCAGTCCTCGCTTCTCTGCGCACCTGCCTCTATAGCCCGTGCCCCATACATAACCCATGACACATCATGCCCCTCCGCTCTCACTCACCATTGGGCACTGATCATCGAGGTGGGCAGAGCGACCCCTTCCCTGACCTGCACCCCAATGGTCTTGGTGCTGTGGGATTGTTATTGATTGTGCAGGCAGCTTTTCCCACCTAAACTAGAGACTGAAGGGCCACCCAAATACTAAAAATGACATTTAGGATGGAATCCAAATGGTAAAACATCAATAAATGGGATCAAAGGGGTTAATAATTACAGAAACACACGTTGAGATATGTAGATGTTGTCTAACTATTACATAAGCGACACATATCTAACATCACACTTAATTACTTTGGGCTCATGCTCGACATTCAATAAAAGGAAATAACTATGCCAAATTGAACATCTTTAACAGACTAGGAGTCATATCCACTCCAATATATAACCATATACACATTAGCTACATTATATTCAGATTTTCTCATGGCAGTTATTGAGAACCGTATTATGATTAGAGACACACACAATCTCAGTTTTATGAACCACAATGCATTTATCTTTCTATAATAATATAATACCATGCCTTTCATGCCAAAAAGGCACATAGGACTGCCAAAGCAGTTTCATTGGCAAGGAGTACAGTCCTGGACAGGTCACCACTCCAACACAGGTTACCCCAAATAGTTATGACCCAGTACAATGGTACTCATTTTGCCAACCTCAGAAGGATGAGAGGCAGTGTGATCACTCCTTGGCTTTTTTCACAAGATCTTGGCTATTCGTTGTTCACCTTGGCGTTTTGGTTTTCTATAGGTTTTCGATTATTATCGCTTTTCCGAAACCTTGTGAATTCTTGGCTTTTTTGATTGGTTCACCTTGGCATTTATGAAAATGAGGAGTGGTCACACTGATGAGGGGCTAAGTCAACCCCACCTGGTGTTAATTTAAAGGTTAAAAAAACAGGTGTTCAAACTCAGGACCCAAAGGTCCCAAGCCAGCCACCTTAACTACTAAGCCAACATCAGTTTTTATCTTTATAGAATTGTTTCAATATTTCAAAATATCAGTTGCTTGGATTGATATTGGTCATTCAAAAAGTTATACGAACAGTATAATCACAATAGTCCAAAATATGTCAAAAAAATTCATAATAAGGCATGTATATAAATAAATAATTTGCATCTTCCTTACAAGTTATATAGATACTTACATCGAAAAAGAATCATGTTGGTGTGTCTTGGACTGTTGTGAATAATCCCTCCATTGGGACCATACTCTGCTCAGAGCATTGTTGCTGCCAAAGCAGTCTCCTGGGCTATTGGGCACAATCCTGGATGGGTCCCCACTCCAGCACAGGATATTCGAATGGCTCAATCATCCCAGCAAGCTGGCATTCATTTTGCCAACCTCGGAAGGATGACAGGCTGAGTCAACCCCACCTGGTATTAATTCAACAGACGAGCAGAATTTGAACTCTGGACCCAAGGATCCCAAGCCCACCACCCTAACTATTTAGCCAATACCAGGCATTTGTGAATAATCTCGTGATATAAGTTTTTGAATGCCCATTATATGAAAATCCACTATTCCCTGCACAATACTACTTTATGTATGACAGTTATAATTACAACAATTCACATTTGAATTGTAATCTTTTGATGTAATAGAAAAAAAATTTTTTTTACTCAATCTATGAATACTTCTGTAATGTCAAATTGTTTGCATTTTAAATGTTTCACTGCAGGGAATTAATGGTTCTCTCATTTATGTCCATATTTTGCATACAGAGCATTGGTGGTTTGCCTTTGCCTTCCTTGCACATGCAATTTGTTGAGTGTGTGAGCAATAACCCACTACTCTTCATAGAAAGAATGTTTGCACCATGGGCTGTCAAATGTTCACCAACAAATGAAAGCAGACAAAACATCCTGGCTTAATATCTTCCTGAGGGACAGCTTACTTGTGATGCAATGGTCTGTCTGCAAAGCACCAATGGGACACTTTATAGTGAGGTCAAAAATGTAACCCAGACCAGATAGTTCATTGTTCTGTGCTACCTCTACACCATCCTATTGGTCAATTGATGCTTAAACGGGATAAAATACTGTTACGGATCTGGAAACCATATGCATTCAACACACAGATGTCCCAAGAGTCAGTTATTCCGTTAAGTACATGTGAGACAGGTTCCTTACTTTTGTCTAGTGGGAGAATCAAATGTTTTCGTTGCGATGTCCTTTTAAGTAGGTTATTAAATCTTTACATCCAATAACCATCTAACGAACCCTTCAACGAACATCCAACAACCATCCCATCCCCCATCACGATCCACTGTCCACCTGCGTCTCTGGAGC
The DNA here is from genome assembly GCF_056783735.1 of Eptatretus burgeri. Taxonomy (NCBI): domain Eukaryota; kingdom Metazoa; phylum Chordata; class Myxini; order Myxiniformes; family Myxinidae; genus Eptatretus; species Eptatretus burgeri. Next base: position 42,343,745 of record NC_140972.1, read on the forward strand.
CTCGTGTTTCGAGGCAAAATCTTTCTGAAGTACCTTTTTGGGCGAGTCTGCACGTGTGGAGTGGGCGGGCTTCCCGGTATGGCCATAACTCTACCCAGAAGGGGCAGACCCATGGAATCCCCGTCCAATCAGGGCGAACAGTGATGTCAGTTTCACCAAGGCCCCTCCCCGCTGAGGGAGGTCGATATAATGACCGACACCATCCTCAGCGGATAGTTCGGAGGAGAGGAGTTCTGTGGACGAGAGTTCTTGGGGGGTCGTTCGTCGTCTTGGTTGTTGGGTTGCGCTGGAGTTCGGACAGTTGCGAGGAGTGCTGGTTGCGAGGAGTGTTGCAGTGCGAGTCATGTAGTTCATACAGTGCTTGCAGTGAAAGACTTGGAGTTTGTGAAGCAGCACTGAGAGCAGAGAGCGTTGGGCCCTGATCCCCACCTCGGACTCTGCTCTACTCAACCCGGGCTCCTTCGCAAACACAGTCTCCACGCGTGCTGCCATGGACCGAGCCGCACGACCATTAACAGGTGCCACACCACGGAGCATCCCATCCCTCCAACGTGCAGCTACCCCGCCGAACCGCGACCCTAGCTCGTCTCTCTCCCTGGCTGCGGGGGTCAAATAAAACATCTGGGTTTCTTATCATCTGAGTGTGCGTCTGAGTGTGTGGGCCCGTCTTGAAAGTAGAAACTGTATAAGTGTTTTTGAACATTGTAAATTCTTGTTTGTATATTCCGCGATAAGTCTTGCTCTGTGTCTTTCTTATTTGTAAATAAATTACCATTACTAGAAATGTTCCCAGTTCATTTCCGTCCTTTCCTTCATTGGTCCAGCATGGATCGGATCCGAGTTTTAGCCAGGATTTTATACCCAATAATCCGTTCATCCAAGCCGGCACAGCTTTGGCAGTTCTGCTCGACTGCACCCGAACTGGAGTTGATAGTCGGTAGTTGGAACTCTCCCGCAGTCGGTAGAGTGACCCGGTTTGAGCAAGACGTGCCGAGGGCGTGGTTCCCCGGTAGTCGACATCGCGTAGTTAATTAGGTAAATTGATTCTCGACAAAAATACCCTACGCTACGCGGTTGAGATATTGGCGTCCACAGTCGGTTCAGTGACCCGCCGGCTCATGGAGTTATCCGAGAGCGACGACCTAAATTCCGAAGAGTCTGGTGGGAATCGACATAACTTTCCCCACCTAGTGGTCGTTCTCACCACCGGACCCCCGGCCCACAACAATATAAACATGAGATGCATTACAATGGTACATTTCTATTTAAGTTTACTCTTTATGAACAAAAAACAGGTTAAAATCAATGGTTGAAATCACCAGGACGTTAATTGAGGTATCCAAACTGCGGTGGGAACCCAGGAGAAGCTAATAAACACTAGCTTTCACCAGCAAGTCAAGTACTTCATTCGAGGTTAAAATATGTCTTTATGCCCCACATACCATATGAATGTTGTGCTGTTTTTAAGCTTTCAAAATGGCAAATGCTGTTTAGTTGGTGTATTGTATCATAGGGATTCCCATGAGTACTACCTATTTGGGGCATGGATAAGGGAAAGGTGCATTGTTAAGTTTGCCAGTACAAATGCTCGACTGGTTGCATACACTTTTTTATTATTAATAGGATCTAAGGCTCGTAGTGGAGGTACCACACACACATCTAACACACGGACATACAGATGAAAACACGACACAAAACACAGGACTGTTATGAGAGACAAACACAGCCACTGAGCTAGGGCCTAGGGGGAACTGTCATCACTTTCTGAGGCACTCTGGGTACCAGTGACATCACAGCAATGGTGCTGCCTTTTTCACCACACTCAGTGGGGCATTTCCCAAGGAGCTCACCAAAGAAGTCAGACATAAGTGATGGAGAAGCCCCATTCAGGAGAGGGTTATAATAAGATTTCAAACTCACTTATGATCCCTTTGAGCTTGGTGAAATCAATAGTTAAGAAGTGGAAGACGTATCATACCACCCAGATTCTATGCAGATCAGGTCGCCCATCCAAACTCAGCAGCCAGACAAGCAGGAAACTGGTTCAGGATGTCACTGTAAATGCAACATTGACTTTGAGAGATCTGTGAGGCTCTTTGTCTGAAATTGGGGTCAGTGTTCATCAATCAACAATATCTCGTTTCCTTCACCATGTTGGCCTCCATGGACAGATAGAAAAAAAGAAGCCATTACTGAAAAAAGACAATTAAAAGCTTGCATGGAATTTGTGAAAAAAGCATCTTAATGTTATTGCAGGCATGTGCAGAACAGTTTTGTGGTCAGACGAGATAAAAATTGATCTTTTTGGTCTAAATTTAAAGCGTTACGTCTAGCGCAAACCTAACACTGCACATCACCCAGTAAAACTCATCCCTACTGTCAAGCATGGTGGTGGCGGCATTGTGTTATGAATAGAGCTGCTTTTCATCAGCAGGGACTGGCAAGCTTGTCAGGATAGAAGGGTCAATGGATGGTGCAAACTACAGGAGATTCCTAGATGAAAACCTGCTTGAGTCAGCCATGAATCTGAAACTGGGGAGTAGATTCACATTTCAGCAGGACAATGATCCGATGCATAATGCTCTTGCCACACTGGAGTGGCTGAATTATAGGAAAATAAATGTTCTTGAGTGGCCCAGTGAAATTCCTGACTTGAACCCAATTAAACATTAACGGCAAGACTTGAATATTTCCGTCCATCGACGATCCCCCATCAAACTTGGCAGAACTATAACAATTTTCCTGTGAAGAATGAGCAAAGATTTCATCATCTCACTCTGCAAAGCTGGTGGAGACCTTCCCACCAAGACTCGTAGCTGTGATTGCTGCAAAAGGTGCTTCCACTGAGTGCTGACCGAAAGGGCGGAATACTTTTGCAACCAGTGAATTTTGATTTGCACATGTTTTTGCAGGCATTCCTGACACGTAACCTCCTTCAACGATAGAAGAGTTGAGTTTGATCTCTTCAGTAATGAATCAAAAAGTTAATTTGGAAAAATTTGTTTCAACATAATTCATCGAAATGTGGCATTATTGGTAGGGGGTGAATACTTTTGCAGACCACTGTGCCATGTACAAACTCTATTTGTATCTTACATAATTAATCTCTCATCCAAACGGGATAATTTTGAACCTTGACAGGTCGAACATTGTTATCATTTCTTTGTGGAGCATGGGCGTTTTCGAAATCACACCATTCAACACCAGAACCTTTCTTTTTGGATAATGAGTTATGTAGAATCTCGCTGATCTCTGAAGATTCCATGTTTTACCATCTTCAGTTAAATAAGTATCCAAACCGACTTGAAGACTTATTTGAACACGGCGTGAGAATTTGCTTTCACCTTTCAGAACGTGTCCTGGTTTTTTCTACTCTTACATCACATGGCTTGAACACAGTAAATTTCACACCTCTACACTTATCTTCATTAGCTTAGCTGGAATTTTGTTTCTTTTGAACTCTATTTTGCACCATCTCCTCCATGCAGAAAGAAGGAATCTTAGTTGTTCCAGCAAAATCTAACTTCGTCTTCATATGATGTCGGAGTAACAATACACCGAGTTCAATATCAGAACTATATGAAGTACATCGATATAAGTATACACTATACAGTTAAGGAATTAAATACAGAGTTCACTGGGTGGTGTGTAATTTGGACAGTTTGCACAGCTTCATTTAATACCTTATTAAATCTTTTGATTTCACCATTGCCTTCCAGATGGTAGATGGAAGAATGTAAATGTTGAATACCTCTTTCAGTAAGATAGATAGTAAACTCATAAGAAACGAATTATGCTCTGTGATCAGTAAGTAATGACCTCATCTGGAAATCCTTCTCGAATACAAACAAAGTTTGGAAACTTTATAATAGTTATAGTAGTGGCAGATTGAGTAAATGTAACTTCTGGCCATTTACCGTCATGATAAATAAGAGTGATGGTGAATTTGTTGTCATGGGGAAGCATTTGGTCTGACAATATCAAATCTTCACTTACAAAATGCAGTAAAAGGAGCTGGAACCGGTTGCATAAGACCATTACGACAAGTACAGTGCCTTCAGAAAGTATTGACACCACATGATTTGTTTCACATTTTGGTGTTGTTGCAGGCTGAATTTAAAATTGATTATATTAAAAAATTTGTCACCCATCTAAACAAAATACCCCACAATCCATTAATCCATTAGAACCATACTCTGTACAGAGCGGCGGTGCTGCGGAAGCAGTCTCCTCGGCTATTGGGCACCATCCTGGATGGGTCGCCACTCCGACGCAGGATGCTCCAATGGCTCAATCATCCCAGGAAGCTGGTACTCATTTTACCACCTCGAAAGGATGACCACCTCACAATGATAAACTGAAAACATGTTTTTCGAAATTTTTACAAATTCATGAAAAATGAAAAACTGAAATGTCTTGCGTCTATAAATATTCCACCCCCTGAGTCAATACTTTGTAGAAACGCCTTTGGCAGTCATGACAGTTTTGAGTCTTCTTGGGTATGTCTGTATCAGCTTTGCACATCTGGATTTTGGGATTTTCTCCCATTCTTCCTTGCAGATTTGCTCAATCTCTGTCAAGTTGGATGGGGAGTGTCGGGGAACAGCGATCTTCAAGTCTTTCCACATATTCTCAATGGGATTCAAGTCTGGGCTTTGGCGGGGCCAGTCAGGGACTTTCACATTCTTGTTCTGAAGGCATTCCAGTGTTGCTTTGGCTGTATGATTGGGGTCATTGGCCTGTTGGAATGTAAATCTTCACTGCAGACTCAGGTCTTTTGCAATCTGAAACAGGTTCTCCTCAAGGACTTGCCTGTACTTGGCTCCATTCATTGTTCCCTCTATCCTTACAAGTCTCCCAGTCCCTGCTGCTGAAAACATCCCCATAGCATGATGTTGCCACCACCATGCTTCACGGTAGGGATGGTGTTAGATGGGTGATGAGCTGTGCTTAGTTTCCGCCAAAAGATAGCACTTTGCATTCAGGCCAAAGAGTTCAATTTTTATCTCATCAGACCACATAATCTTTTTTTCCTCATGCTCTCAGAATATTTCACGTGTATTTTTGCAAAATCCAGGCGTGCAGTCACGTGCCTTTTTCTCAGAAGTGGCTTCCCACTGGCCACTCTCCCATAAAGCCGAGATTTATGAAGTTCTGGAGAGACTGTTTTCGTTCTGGCAAGTTCTCCCATCTCAGCGAAGTTCTTGCAGTGTGGTCATTGGGTTCTTGGTCACCTTACTGACCAAGGTCCTTCTTGCACAGTTTGTCAGTTAGATCGGATGACCAACTCGAGGAAGAGTCTGGGAAGTTCCATATTCTTTCCATTTGCAAATAATGGAGCTCACTGTGCCCTTGGGAACTCTCAACACTCGAGAAATTGTTTTATACCCTCTCACATATCTATGCCTTCTCACAATTCCATCTCGGAGCTCTACGGACAGTTCCCTGGACTTCATCATGGAGTTTCTACTCTGACATGCACTGTCAACTGTGGGACCGAATATAGAAAGGTGTGTTTCTTTCTAAATCATGTCCAATCAATTTAATTGGCCACAGCTGGACTCCAATCAAGTTGTGGAAACATATCAAGGATGATCAAAGGGAATTGGATGCACCTCAGCTCAATTTGGAGTGTCACAGCAAAGGGGTTGAAAAATTATTGATGCAAGACATTTCAGCTTTTCATTTTTAATAAATTTGTAAAATTTTCTAAAAACCTTTTCAGTCGTTGTGGGGTATTTTTGTCGATCAGTGGCAATTTTTTTTAAATTTAATCCAGTTTTATGTTCAGGCTTAAACAAAACAAAATGTGACAAAAGTCGAGGGGTGTGAATACTTTCTGAAGGTACAGCAGCTGTTTCATCATTTATCTGAAAATCACAACAGTTTCGAATAGCATCTTGAACCTCTTGGTAGGTAGGCTCTTGACAGAGGAGTCTGAAGTGAAGGCCCGCTGGGCCGGTCACTTTGAGCGGTTGTACCAGGCTGATCCCCCAGCTGTCGGGTTGGACGCCAAGGGTGTTACAATCCCTGTTGCTGACCCTCCAATCAACTGTGGTCCAACTTCGTTTGTGGCAACACAGGCTACGGTGAACCGGTTGAAATGGGGCAAAGCTCCAGGGATCTGTGGCATCCATGCTGAACTTCTCAAGGCTGGTGGAAATGCTGCACTCGTGTCATTGCATGCAGTTTTGTGCTCTGCCTGGAACACAGGCTTCATCCCATCTGATTGGAAGAGGGGCCTTGTTGTTCCTCTCTGGAAAGGGAAGGGTGATCGCCAAGACTGCAACAACTACCGAGGGGTGACGCTGCTCTCAGTGCCGGGCAAGGTCTTTGCTCGGATAATTCTTGATAGGGTTCGCCACCATCTGCTTGAGCACCAGCATCCAGAGCAGTCACGCTTTACACCAAAGAGGTCAACGATTGACCATATCCTTGCTCTTCGTGTCATCAGCGAACGCAGATGAGAGTTTCGGCAGGGGCTGCTTGCAGCCGATGTTGATCTCTGTAAAGCGTTCGATTCAGTGAATTGGGATGCCCTCTGGAGGATTCTTGGCCTTCGTGGGGTGCCACCAAAACTCATCGATCTGATGTGTGAACTCTACTCTGGTACTGAGAGTGCTGTGAAGTGTGGTGGTACCATCTCTGACTTACTTCCAGTTGTTACTGGAGTTCGTCAGGGATGTGTACTGGCCCCCACACTTTTCAGCACTTGTATGGACTGGATTTTTGGGAGGATGTCGGAGAGATCAAGTTGCGGTGCGTCGTTTGGGAATGTCAAGATCTCGGACCTTGATTTTGCAGATGATGCAGTCATCTTTGTGGAGACTTTAGACATCCTTTTGGGGCCCTCGAGGTGCTGAATGAGGAGTCGGAGCCGTTGGGATTACAGGTTTCTTGGGTCAAAACTAAGATCCAGGCTTTCGGTGACATCTTGGATGCTGCTGTCCTGTCTGTGTCTGTTTGTGGTGAGGATGTTGAGGTCGTGGAGAGATTCACTTACCTTGGCAGTGATATTCATGTCTCTGCTGGCTGCGAGTCAGAGGTCAATAGACGTCTGGGTCGGGCCTGGGGAGTCATGGATTCACTGGATCATGGGGTGTGGCGCTGCCGGTACTTGTGCGGGAGGACGAAAGTCCGAGTCTTCAGGTCCTTGGTACTTCCAGGCTTGCTCTATGGATGCGAGACTTGGACTCTGACCAAGGATCTGAGACGGAGACTTAATTCCTTTGGTACCAGGTCTCTTCTGAGAATCCTTGGCTATCGCTGGTCGGATTTTGTGTCCAACGAGCGGTTGCTGAGAGAGACTCAGATGAGATTTGTTACCTGCATGGTTCGTGAGCGTCAGTTGCGGCTGTATGGACATGTGGCTCGTTTTCCTGACACTGATCCTGCTCACCAGATTCTCTCAGCGCGGGAGTCTTGTGAGTGGAGGAGGCCAGTGGGCCGACCACGTACCTCGTGGTTGCGGCAGGTTGACCATCATCTCAAGGAGATGGGGATGGGCCTGGCATCTGCCTGGGGGATGGCCAGATGGAGGCCCCTGGAGTACCGGCGGAAAGTGGCTACAGCGACGCGCTGTTCTGGCACATGCTCCCATACCTGACCTTGAACTTGGGTGTCCATTTTTGATCACCAAAACAACTGTCTCAATTGATGTTTCATGAGACCAATGCCTTGATGTTCATCATGTCCAATGTCAGTCTCTCAATAAGGGAATTGTGGATAAAAATTCGTTCACCATGGAATACGTCATCATTGTGAACTCATCACGAATGTGGAAGTACGTTTTCACAGTGTCATCGAACATTTTAGACTTTGACTGCCAAGCATTCTGAATGTTCCGTTTCACTTGTACTTGAGTGTCGTCATTGCTAATCGCTTCAACCAACTCGTCTTAATAAATGCTGCATCTTGTAGTCACCGAGACGCTCAACAGCATTGTCCCCATCAGTGATTTCATCAGTCAAGATGTCAACAGTATCGGCAAGTAATCAATTCGCACCTTTATTCTGCGATACTGGCTTGTACTGCACTTTGTAGTCATATAATAGTATGCGTACATTCCGTCGTGCTATATCCATAGGTCTGCGACCTGAACCCAAGGTCGAAAGTAGGACAACTAATGCTTGATGGTCAGTATGCAGGGTAAATTTTGTGCCACAGAGATAAGCATGCCAGCATTCCACAGTCCAAACGCATGCAAGAGCGTCTCGTTCTCCAACAGTGTAACCTTTCTTGATATCAGTCATTTTCCTTGATGTGCAGGCAATGGCAACCTCAACAACACCATGGTTGATCTCTGTCATTATTGTCGTGATTCCTTATCTGGAAGCATCAGTGGTAACAACTATATCTAGAGAAGGGATGAAAACTCCGAAACAAGGGCCACGTATAATGGTATCTTTCAGGGCAGCAAAAGCAGTAGCAGCTCAATCAGTCCACTTGAAACGCACAATAGTTTGCATATCACATACATTGTTGGTTGGACAAGCGAGGCAAATTGAGGGATGACTTTCACGTAAAATGTGGCCATTCCAATGAAAGATCTCACTGTTCAGGACTGGTAGGTGTCGAAGCATATTGCAAGTGCCATTTATCAAGTTTGGGTTTGGTTGCTTGCAGGAACATCTGAGGTCGCAGCAAAACATGTAAGTGTCTTTCCATGGATATTGATAGCCAACTCTGAATCAGATTCTGTATTTACTTTGCAGTGGAGAACCTTTTTTTTAACGACATACCATGCATCTTCAGCACATCTATACTGGTATTTGAGAGTAGACTCAAAACATCCCAGAGCATCAATATTATCAGCAGGATAGGACATAAACAAAGCCCTGGCATAGGTGAAAAGCATCATAAAGGAAATGTTGGGTGAAAAGTTTCTCATTCATCAGTGAAGTGTCAGAAGCAGAGTCAGCAGCAACATATGCTTTATTGTCATATATTAGAATGTCACAAGTCACCTTCGTTTTTACTGGGTGAGTACTGTGGACAGTAAGAACTTCATGTTGTTCTTCCTCATCTGATGGCAAGATATTTCCTGTTGTACAATGCCTGAGCATTGCACATTTCCTACATTATAAAAAAGGCAATAAATCTCTACGTGTGTACGTCGCCAGTTGTTATCACCATATACGGGTTTCAGAAGGTGGAACAGAGTCCTCAAGATCTCAACATATTGTTGCGGACCCGGGGTCACAGGGGTACTACAAGGGTGGGGATATCCCTGGTTTCTCCTAAGACTCATCGGGAATCAAGGCCGTCACACATGAATATGTTCTCATCATGGCGGGTCGCTAATCGATCGCAAACGCCAAAAATTTAACCCACGTCCTCCATCCGACTACCGTTTAACTGTGGTACACGCAGTCTCCTTTTCGGAGAATTGTGCCTTTGATTCCAACTTGCGTTAAACTTACCGTATCAGGTGCAGCTGAGCGGAGCTTACAAATACACCTGGCTAATAAGCAGATTATTGGGGTATAATTTCCTGGCTAGGTGAATGTGCGGACCATGCTGGACCGGTGAAGGAAAGGACGAAAACAATCTGGGCACATCTATAACAAAGCAATTTATTACAAGGCATGGAAAATTATGTGGCACAGTAATTATGAACAACAGGGGAAAGCAAGGAATTTATGGGTGCGGCAAAAGAAATGCAAATGTTTCCCAAAAAATAACAGTGCAGAGTTACTCTGATAAACTACAATCTTAATTTATGTTACACATAATAGGCACCATTTCACACACACACACACACACACACACACACACACACACACACACACACACACACACACACACACACACACACACACACACACACACACACACACACACACACACAGATTAGAGGTAGCCCAGAAAGAGGAGAGACAGTTGAGGTGTAGTGACCTCGTTGTACGTGACATGGTCGATGGACCTACGCAGCCCTATCGCTTAGGAAGGGGGAGGAGGGAGGAAAAATTGGGGTGTACTGTGGACTACGTGGGTGCACTACGGTGTGGGAGTGGGAGGTGCAAATGCAGTGCAGCATGTCGTGTGGTGTGATGCAAGAGGAAGGTGTGAGAGGTGTGGCTCAGTCACGCTCTTTAAGCTTGTACGTCCACAGTGGATGAGACACAGATGGGAGAAAAAGATGCATGAGAGAAAGACTTAAGGAGATGTGTGAGAGGTCTGTAAGTGTGAATATTGGCTGCAGGACACAGCTGAAGCTGAGCGCCGATGACCCAGGGATATTCCCGGCTCATTCTGGTAACAGCTCGCTCCACTCCGCTGGCCTTGCTTGGTTGCTCTGCCCTCTCCGCTCAGTTGCACTGGCTCATGAAGAGATTCCACTCGGACACTGGATGAAGGAGAGATACTGGACGACTGACTCTCTGAGGCTGACTTGCTTCTCTTTTATAGAGCCTGAGCAAGGGAGGGGCCAAAAATTGGATCTAAAGACCCTGCAGGTGTTCCTGAGCTCCCCCATTGGCGCATAGCACTTGCCCCGTGCCGTAGCCACACCTCACCAGGCTCCAGAACCGCAAATGGCTTCAGTTACCTTCAAGCCTGGCCACGCCACAGAGCTCCATAATTAACATTGGCCAAGGGTCTTCGGGAGCGCCCCCTGGACTTGAACATGTGCTGGACTCCATTCGAGCGTGATTATTTGGGGAAACCACGGAGTGACCCGAACATCTTTCAATGTACCACATCGCACAGTTGCGCTTCGAGTTACATGCCGAAACACCCCTGCTCGCAATGTCTTCATTCCTTCGGCACCCTCAGAGACTGTGGTGAGCGTCCAGGGAGCTGATGGCAATTGTGGCAGTTACAGTGAGGTGAGGGAAGTGTTGCGGTGTCTTTGGTTAAGAGGTTGGGAATAGGTTGTTGTAGGGATTTTGGAAGGCGTTTGTAGTGATTATGGAGAGCGTTGTCGCGTCGCGGTGAGCATGATATAGGCCTGAGGCAAGGCGTCGGTTGGATAATGGTGCGATGTTTGAACCGGAAATGGTGTTTCTGCAAATGACCTGTTCCAGGGCCGTTCTCCCCGACGCTCCTGGTAGCGTCATTGATGTGCGTGCGTGCTTGTGTGGTTTGTGTATTATATGAAATAAAGGGAAGGAAAGAGATTAAATAAATGAAAGAAAAAGGACTGAAGTCCGAACTAAAAGCCTGACGTAACGCATCTTTCCCATTTACCCACTAGACATATGGAAAGGGCTAACTAAACAAATACTAATGAGATAACTGTCTTGGGATCACTGCATGTTGGGTGCCATTGCCTTGGAGGAGCGCCGGTTTTACAGAGCCCAACAGTATCAACCTCTGTGTGTGTGTGTGTGTGTGTGTGTGTGTGTGTGTGTGTGTGTGTGTGTGTGTGTGTGTGTATGTGTGTGTGTGTGTGTGTGTGTGCGTGTGTGCAAGTTGCTGTTGTTGGCTGCTATCTCGACGCATGAGTGAGTTTCAGGAGGTGGAACGGAGACCTACCAGATCTCAAAGAATCCACTTCCGTATGTGTATGTACATTTCAAAATTATAGAATAAAACAGGGCGAGTCCAATCTCTACCAAATTTTGCATACGTGTTGGTAGTTTCTAGGGTGAGGTCATAAGCAGAAGAAAAAACAATCCCACCTCTGTGAAGGAGGAAGGGAGGAGGTGATGACAACTTGCTCATGCTCCCAAAGGGAGTGGGTGTTTCGAGTCAGCAAAATGTCCAATATTGTGGCAGGATGTACATTCCTTGTCTGTCACTGGACAGTCCAGTGAATTGGCAAGATGAGAGCCAGATCCACATTGGGAGCATGAACACGAATATTAGGTTTACCCAAATTCACAGAATCAATGGAACGAAGTTGCGAACGTTATCCAGTTCATTGTGGGCACTTTGTACAGCAAGGCTGGAGCTGTATCCTACATTTTCCACAAAATGAGATGGATTCTTTCACAATCCACACTAATAATAAAACCTTTCCTTTGTGTCCATGAGATGTGTAGTGCTGCCTCGGTAGCTTCATTTGGCAAATGAGTACAATCCTGGATGGGTCGCCACTCCGATGCAGGATAGCTGAATGGCTTATTGCCACAGCAAGCTGGTACTCATTTTGCCGACCTTAGAAGGATGACAAGCTGTCAACCCACCTGGTGTTATTTCAATGGGGCGAACAGGGGCTTAAACTCAGGACCCTAAGACCTCAAGCCAGCCACCTTCACCGTTCAGCCAACACCAGGCTTTTTCACAACCTGTAGACGTGGCTTCTTTAATTGTGGTCTCAATATGATGCGCAATATCAATATCCTGAAATTGGGTTAAACCAGTTTCATTAGGAGTCGTTCTCGAATGTTTCAATGAATTAGTCCCGAATCATCTCATCACCGATTGAAGTCAAGGTTTTTACATTTGTAAATTATTTTCACCTTGAACATCCAGCAAGGTCGAGAAAATCATCTGATATGATGCACCGAAGGAATGTAGTAGAATAGGTTGTTTCCAGTCCGAACTTGCTCATTGGAAGCCTGCAGCAAAAATGGAGTTGTCGAACAAACATCGTCATCGCAGCCACATTGTATTGAGGTATGAAGAAATCAAGAGAAACACTGTAAATCCATTCAACATGAAGAGGAACTTTTATGGTGTCTCAATCCAAGAATGCATCATTTCACATCATTTCACATGATGCCCACTGAACATAGTCACGTGATGTGATTTATTACATTTAATTACATTACAATGAGACGAGACACCATCAACTTCATCAGGCACACCCACTAGGACTTTGAGGAAACAATTCAATTGGAAAGGTCAGCATTGATATTTATCAAGATGATATTTTCTCATTTGTCTCACGATGGACATCTTGTTATCCCCACAGAGTGACCTAAACTTTCCCTCAGTCGGCTTCAACTTCCAGCTAGAAAAAGCAAGCTGTGAGTTAAAAAATAGTTCAGAATTTGTCCTGCCAAATCTACCTTGGAATCTACCACTGCACAGCTCTTTGTAATGCAAACAGAAGAATGGAAGACATTCCTTTCAGTGCCGGTTGCAGCAATATCAAGCATTCCTCAGGCCCTCTGGTCAGCTTCAAGAATCTTGGTCACACACTGACACTTGGCATTTGCACCATTCCCAGTAATTTATTCAGGTAGCTGAAGTCAGGTTACTTAAACTTTTTGGTGAAAATGCTCTTTTTCAACCATTTTGAAACACTAAGAGACTAATGCAAACTTTCACAATGAAGGGAAAGAAAGGTGAGATCTTTTAACATATGGGCTTGTCTCTCCACAGATGCTGTGAAATCAAGAAATAATATTGTAGAGCTTGACAGAAATTAAGTAGCTTCACTAAACTTTTCTGCATATATCACACACACACACACGCACGCACGCACGCACGCACGCACGCACGCACACTTGTACAGTGCCAGCTGTTCCTAAAATGTCAATGTGTGTGTGTGTGTGTGTGTGTGTGTGTGTGTGTGTGTGTGTGTGTGTGTGTGTGTGTGTGTGTGTGTGTGTGTGTGTGTGTGTGTGTGTGTTTGTCAGTGTGTCTCCTTCATAACTCCAAAACCATTGAACCTAGCAGCCTGAAGCTTTGCATGCGTATTAAGAAAATTCCAAGAAGTGTATGAGTGAAAATTGTGTGTTTGGGTTAATTAAAAACCCATTTTGAAGATAATTAACGGCCTTATTTAATCGTATCCTTCATCAGGCGCATCCTCGGTCACCGCTCTCTTTGGGGTCTTAAGGCATTTCGTGGCCAACCTCGCTGGGGTCTGAAGCCGCCATGTTTTTTGGCCTACTCAACCATGCCCTGACTTGGAACAGGCCGCAACTACTTCTTCACAACAAAATTTTTTTTTAACTTTCCTCATTCATATTGTTGAATGCCTGTTAATCATAGCCAGGAATCGATGGGTACATTGTAATGCTTAGAAATGCCCGGAGATGCCAGCGCTCGTGGCTCTATTTCATTTCGGCACATGCAATCACCACGAGTATCTCTTAAACTAATCAGAATTCCAAAATTTCAGCCTTATAATCAAACTTAGAAGCAGTTCTGACTCCTAGAAAAGTGTTCATTTGTCCAATTCAGACATATTTCACATTTTGAGCGTCTCCGGGAGGTGTATGTTTAATATGACAGTTCAATGATTGCTAATGGCATGCCAAGTGAGATGTTACTTGTCAACCATTTAATTGGAGTGCTTAAGCCACTTTGCGAGCATTTTACAATATTCATACTGTCAATGAATACTGTATGTCGATCGACTTGAACAAAGTTCTGGGGTCACTCACATGTGTTCTTAGCCATGAGTTGTCCTGTGGTGCAACAGGCGGTGGCTGGCTTACTGAAAATGTGAAATTTTATTTTCCATGACGTTCCCCCTTTTTGTATCATCTTCCCTTATACCACTCATCACTTCGGTATCGATAGATACAAATAAATATTAAACGTTTCGTTTTTAAAACCATTTTGCTTGCTGAAGCGTCTTGGCGCGCATTCTTCAAGTTTCAATGGCGCTACTGCGGTTCCATACCGGATGCAGGAAGGCAAAATAAAATATTTGATCACACTGAGTAAAAAAGTGTTTTCAGTTATGAAATATAATAAATCTCCACATCATGGCAGGAAAGCCGGGAGGTACGCATGCTCGTTCTGTGTAGCCTAGATTTGAATCCCGACCCAGCTATAAACTGTCATCCCAGTATTTCAGAGGCAGGGTGAATCATCAATGTGTGTGCCATCTCTTGAATGGACGATAAACGGGGCATCACATCTGCCAGAATCCTCTCTCCCTCCTTCACCCTGCTCCCTTCCCCCTCCCCTTTATCACCCCTCTGCCTCTCTCACCCCTATCCCACCTCTCTCTCTCTCTCTCTCTCTCTCTCTCTCTCTCTCTCTCTCTCTCTCTCTCTCTCTCTCTCTCTCTCTCTCTCTCTCTCTCTCTCTCTCTCTCTCTCTCTCTCTCTCTCTCTCTCCTCCCTTCCACCCCTCTACCCTCTCTCCCACCCTTCTCCTTCTTTCCCCCTCCCCTCTCTCCCCCTCTTCCTCACTCACCCCTATCCCACTCCTCTCTCTCCTTCTCAACCATATACCCTCTCTCTCTCACCCCTCTCCCTCTTTCTGACATTGACCCCTCCCTCTCTCTCCCACCCTCTCCCTGCTCTCACACCCTTCAACTGCTCTTACACTCTCCCCCCCTCTGTTGAGGGGACTAGCATGTAGGAATCAGATCCGGAGTGAGCCGACCGGTTTGGTGCAAAGGTCGCTGCATGTACGAGTATGCATGCTGGCCGACCTTTTCTAGGAAGATAACGTGTGTGTGTGTGTGTGTGTGTGTGTGTGTGTGTGTGTGTGTGTGTGTGTGTGTGTGTGTGTGTGTGTGTGCGTGCGTGCGCATGTGTGTGTTTGTCATTGATTGGTATCAACATATGCGGGTTTCAGAATATGCAATCGAGTCCTCCCTGGGCGGGCTCAAAGTATTCACCTTCATTTCGGTTTCAGTAAGGGATCACGATTCATGGACCAAACTGTGAATCTTTCTGCCGTCAAAGTTTTGTGTCGAGGGCTCTCTTCAGAATCGTCGCTGAGCCTGGGACAGCTTCCATCTGGAGTTAGATTGAAGTAATATTTCCAAGGATGGTTTTTAATATCTCTGTGAGGTTTTTGTCATCATTCCTGTGGGGCTGTCACTGGGACAACTTTGGCATTCTTCAGCTTCCAGGATTTTTCACTTCATTCTTGAAGTCTTGGTGTTTGGTCATTTTCTTGATTTCTGCATTGTTTAGTCCAAAATCAGTTATTAACACCTCAATCAGCAATGCCTTCTTCTCTTTTTTGTACCAAAGTATGATATCTGGTCGCAAGGCTTTGTTTTCGATGTTCACGCTCGATGGGATCATTAATTCATCCGTGAGCGGAAGGTACTTCCATTTTTTAGTGATTGCTTTTGCTTCACCTTCCCATAAATTTTCTGGAACTGGGATATCAAAGTTTTTGCAGATGTGCCAGCAGATTACATTGTAAACTCTGCATTGTGTGTACAGCTGTTCTGACATGAGTTATTTTTGTGTTAGGTCATTGAGTATAACATATTCTCTTTACTAATGCTACCTCCACCCCAAACCTTTCTATCTTTTTTGTGCAATGGCTTATCTTTCTATCTTCTCCCCTCAACCACTGCAATGGGTTTAAAATATAATATGTACACAGTATATTTTTACCTCCACCACCGAAGGTGGAGGAGGTTATGTTTTCACCCGTGTCTGTCTATCTGTTTGTTGGGTCGCCAAAATAGGTGACCCTTATTGTCAGTAATTCTGTCTGTTTGTTTGGATGTTTGTTCGTTTGTCATCAGCATAATTGGTAGTAAACGTGGGCGGATTTTGACCAAACTCGGGTGGTAGGTACATCTTATGACCTAGTGCTTTGGAAATTGTGATGGTTACTAGGGACGTTTTGGTTCCCTAGCAACAACCGAAAAACCTTCAAAATCGGTACCGTTCATGCGAAATCAATTCCGAAAGCCATTATCCCACGTCGGGTGATGAAATTTAGCACGAATGATCTTCAGGTGATGCTCTATCAAATATATTGCGGTTTTTGTGATATATGGAATACTTTACCCGTAGCGCCCCCTACAATTAGGGTATGCGCGGAAATTGGCTAAAATTGAAGGCCCCCGAGCGACCAGGTGAGTGCATCGATACGAATGAAACTTTGCAGGTTCATGGTACTCAATGAGTACTACAACTTTGCCTCAGGACATATTGACCGATATCGCTTAGGTCAGGGGTCAAAGGTCAATTAGTGAAAAAATCGATAATATGCGAGAGCTGGAGGTGCCTTCGCGCCCAATGCTACTCCTCCGAGGGTTATGGTCGGATGGTCATGAAAATTCACACTAATCGTCTGGAATACATTGTGCACAAACCATCGAGCCGGATTTTCGATTTAGATCTTTGTTCACCCACAGCACCCCCTCGAACTTTGTGGATTTCTGATATCAAACCGCATTTTCGGTACTTTTCATTCAAATGGATACCGAGTAGTTATCAGGAGATGGAACTGGATGAGATTTGATATGCATAATCTTAAGGTGATTCCCTATCTGCTATATGACATCCATTTTGCTCTATATCTTATAGTTTCCATGCTCGGCAACCCATCGCCGCCTACCGGCTTTTCTGTCTGTTTGTCTCTCTGTGTGCAGGATATCTCAAAAAGTTGTGGACGGATTCAGATGAAATACATGGGGCAGGTTGGGTGTGTGACAAGGACCAACTGTTTATATTTTGGTTTATATACCGGATACTAGAATTTTTAAAGTGATCCTTCACCATTGAGAGACACAACCCAAAACAACATACAGCAGGAGATCTCAAAAACTTATGGATAGATTCAGATGAAACTTTGTGGATGAGTTGGTTCGGTGACAAGAACAAGCCGATTAAATTTTAGTTCAGGTCCGAATCCAGATCCGGCCTATCAGTGGGATGCAAAACGTAAACTAATCAGCCTGGTGGAGGAATGTGCTCGACCGAGAGCCCTTCTAGTTTCACCTGTAACTGTACCTGTTCACCTGTAACTGTACCATAGAATAACTTCTTCGGAATGTTGCTGTCTCAGATAGGCTTTCGTACAATGTGGAATGGAAAAGCATTTCATTTATCAAATAATTTGGTGTGAAATTTATTGTTATTGATATCGATTTGTCATTCCTAAAAAGAAACTGAAGTGTGAGTTTGGTTTTCCTTTTTTAATTCGAGTTCTTTTGGATATTTATCATCATGAAGCTGATCAAATAAAAACCCATCATCAATTGCTAGTAATTCATCAATGAATCTAAAGATGTTTCCACACCTTCACGCTGTTGTTAGTTTATTCCTGCACACGTTCTGGACCCAATCAGACTCGTACATGTGCAGGAACCAAATTTACAAAGAAAGGGACCGGATCTGAACCCATGGGTATCCCCACTGTCTGCTGGAGTATCTTGGTGCCAAATGGAAAGAAATTGTTGTTTATAAGAAATCGAATCCTTTCTTTAAGTTTATTTTTTGAAAAACGATATGAATCTTTATTTTCCTTCACAGACCAGTTTGCTCTTTTTTGATAAACTCTTATGTATACTTTATTACCCTCTGCTCAAGTCACCAGCTGTGTTCCATTTATTCTCAGAAGCAGTGAAGTTTTTATTGGATAATTTTTTTGCTGTGAACTAAATAATAAATTTTGCAATAATCTATACATAATGGAGCAAGTGTATGTGATTATGTATGTATGTATACAGTATATGTATAATTGCTCTTCACCCACAATAGTAACCTGAAATACTGAATGTAAAGTGCTCAGAGGAGCCAAAAGACCCCCCCCGCCCCCCCAAAATACCCCAAAGACTGAAAAGACCCTGAAAGCGCAATCGACTCTGAAGACCCAGAAGACCCAAAAGACCCAAAGACCTAAAAGGACAAAATACCTAAAATAAGACCCCCGAATACCCCAAAGACCTAAAAAAAGACCCTGAAGACCCAAAATAGCCCAAACACCCAGATGATCCAGAGGATCTAAAAGATCTCGATGACCTAAAAGAATCAGGGGATCAAAATGACCCGAGGATACAAAACACCCTGAAGACCCAGAGCATCCAAAAGACCCCAAGCACCAAAAATACCTCGAGAACCCAAAAGACCTGACAGACCTAAAAGACATATTGGGAATATTACGGAACCATGGAAATTCTGCATCATGTAAAATGTGACTTCAAGTCCCGACCCCCCCCCCCACCACACCCACACACAATCCCATGTCCTGAACCCCCTTCCAACTATGACCAATCTCTGACCCCCCACCATCACACCCAAACTCTGTTCTCCCCTCCTGCTTTCTTCAAATCCTCAAAACCCCTCCCACCACAATGTTCTCAACCCCCCCCCACCCCACCCCCTCAGAAGCCACAAACTCCTTGATCCCAACTCTGTCCCCTCTCTGCCCTCCCTCCCCCAAGCCAACTCTGAAACTCTGTCATCCCCTCCCGCTTTCTTCTTCAAGTCCTCAACTGCCCCAAACCCCAAATACTCAATTCCCCTTCCAACCTAAGTCCTCAATCCCCTCCCCCTCCACTTCCAAATATCTCGATCTCACTCTTCCAATTCCTTGCACCCACACCCCCGACTCTGTCCTCCCTCCCCATTTCTTCCTGTTCTTAACAATGTTACACAAGTATACACAGGGAACTTTGGCAGATGAGAAGGCCATTCAGCCTGTCATGCCTGCGTTGTTCCTGTTCCCGTTTGTAAAGAACAATGTTCAAAGTAAATAAAGATGGAACGTTAAATTCACAATCACTTCCCCCTTTCTTCCCTTTTCCTCACTATAATTCACGGACCGGTGTTTGCGTGTTTGTTTGTTTGTCATGCAACTACTCCGACAGTTGTGGGTATCATCCAGACTTGATACATAGTATCAGCATGACCCCAAATAATGTACAGGGGTGTTTTTATCTTTGCCGGTTGTCTTGGGATGAGAGGAGAAGAGGGGAGTGGGGATGACACACAAATTCTCAATGTAAACGTGTATTGTGTAGCGCCACCTCCAGGTGGATTACAAGTCTCCACCATTTACAGAACAGTATTCCTGTCCCCACGTTTTCCAGTGCAGCGAGGTGTTATGAATTCTAAGCAGAAGGTATATTTTTGCTTTATGTACATAACTTCATGGGTTTTGCCGACACAGAGCTGTCAGTTGCCGAACGGAGAAGAGGAGATTGGGACCATACTCTGTGCAGAGCGTTGGTGCTGCTTAAGCAGTCTCCTTGGCTCTTGGGCACAATCCTGGACGGATCACCACTCCGCCACAGTATACCAGCATGCTGGCACTCATTTTGCCGACCTCGGAAGGATGGCAGGTCGAGTTAACCCCACCTGGTATTAATTCAACAGCTGAGCAGGATTTGAACTCAGGACCCTAGGATCCAAAGCCTGCCAACCTAACCATTAAGCCAAGACCAGGCAACAGTTCCCTATACACCGCCCAAATATGGGTATGCATCAGAAGAATGTGTTGCATGCTTGTAACAACATCGCCCATCGGGTGGGTACTCTGCTCGTCTGAATAAAGATTAAGTGTAAATTAATTAATAACCAAGGGAAATGAGACAAATTGTGGTTTCTCAAGGTTGTGACCATGAAATGTAGACTTTTCTGACTCAATGAGAGTGGTTATGTCCATGAAGACTTAAAAAAAATTTTTTTTTGCCTTGTTAGAATTAATTAATTATTTTTAGGACAGTATTTTTCGTGTTGAGTCAGGATCTCTTACCTCTGTACTGCAAGAGGCCTGCTGCAGCAGTTTCTTCACCTTGCCAACTCTTGTCAGTCGCCAATTCAGTATGTCCTCATGGAAATGAAATCATATCCAGTCAAAAGCTCACAACATTACCTTAGAATACCGGCTGGGATATATTCTTAAATTGATAACACCACACACACACACACAGAGTCCCAATATTTCTTTGCAAACAAAGAGAAATGGCACAATTTCCACGATATTTTGTTCCACATTGCTCGAAGTACAGTGTATTGTAATTATTTCCATGCCTTATTATTTGAGGTGGATGAGAAAATTAAGACTATATTGTCGGTGTGTTGTGGTGACATGTGAGAAGGTGTGTGTGTGTGTGTGTGTGTGTGTGTGTGTGTGTGTGTGTGTGTGTGTGTGTGTGTGTGTGTGTGTGTTTTTTCCTCCACAACCGCTTGTCCGATCTATGCAAAACTTTAAACATAGGTGGTACTCTCCATATTTCATATAATATTTTCATATACTTTCCAAATCATATTTTATTGATAACTCTGATGTCATAGGTCACAAGGTATGGTAGCCATATTGGATTGAAGGAAAAACTTTGGACATTGTCTTTTCTTGAACCACTCAACAAAAAAAATTTAAACTTGGCATATGTCATCAACTCCCCATGGGGTATATAGGGTGATAACAATGATTTCATCTGTGAAGTGGTATTCTTGCCATAACTTGTTAAATCAAAATCCTTATCCAAAAAAATCAAACCTCATATCTGATCAGCGACCATATGTGAGTGAGTAATTAAATGGATGACATTTGAAAATAAAAACGTAAAAAAATCCTCTCCAGAACCGCTTCACACATTGATACGAAACTTCACACATATGATCAACTCACCATGGAGAAATATACTGCAGTTTGAAAGTTTTTTCATAATCATATTCATTGACACAATTTAGCCTTATTGTGAACAAAAGTGGTCGTTAAATATCCTAATAATTATCAATGAAGCTACAGATAATAATGATGTATGTGACATAATAGGGTGCATGAATGATATGGGAAAATGGGCCATAATAGTAACATGTTCAGTCAACGATGGTAACTGTGTTCAGAATGAGTGCACTGGGAAAGAATTTGCACTCTTCCGAGTGCTGTTCTGGTTTGTTCATGCCTTTAAAGGCCAATTTCCTGGAGGTCTTTATTACCAAAGACTGCCAGGATTGCTCAGAGGTCGTGTAATGACCTTTCACTCATCTCGTCTGGGTTTGGACCCCAAAGAAATAGGATTAAAATGTTGCTCTACTTAGAGCTACCAGCAGGGCATTGCATGATACAGTTTGCCATCCTTTCAGATGTGACATTAAATTTGGTGTACCATCTGCTTGTACTTGTTCATGGATGCTGAAGATATCACAAGCCTTTTGACAAACCTCCACCATTGTATAGTATCCTGGTAAAATTGTGTAGTACATATCCTGACAGTATCCCGGTAAATTAATGGCGAGGCAATAGCAAAACAACTGCTCAATTATTTGCCCAGAGAAATCTGTCGACCAATCTGGCATTCTCATCTGAGCCACTCATAATGCTTA
>NC_140972.1:42370631-42400631 GCF_056783735.1 Eptatretus burgeri
TTTCGGTATGGTTCATCCATCTTTCTTTCACCTGTGTTTTTCTTTCAGATATTTTCCTGTTTTACTGTTGAGGACCACAATCTCAAACTTAAACTTTCCAGTGATCTCTCTGATCTTTTTAAAAAAAATCTCTTCTTCTTCCTGTTCTGTTGTCATTTTCTATCTGTATGCATGCCTCTTTGAAAGATTTACCTCTGCCACCGAAGGTGGATGGAGATTATGTTTTCACCCTTGTCTGTCTTTCTGTTTGTTTGCCTGTGAGCAGGATATTTCAAAACATTTTGGATGGATTTGGACGAAACTTAATGGAGAGGATGGTTGTGTGACAAGGACGAACTGGTTAGATTTTGGTGAAGATCTAGATCTGCATCTGGACACTATAATGCTTCAAGGGATTCTTCACAATTGAGAGATAAGGCTAAAAATGATGCATCTCACAATATCTCAAAATCTTGTGGACGGATTCACACTAAACTTGGTGGACAGGTTGCAAGTGTGACAATTATGAATTGATTTAATTTTAGTGAAGATCTGGATTCGGATATGAGAATTTTTTTTTAATTTTTCAAGTGATTCTTCACCATTGAGAGAAAGGGCCCAAACAATGTACACTATAGCATATTTCAAAAATGTATTGCTGGATAATGACAAAATGTGGTGGATGAGTTGGGTAGGTAAGAAGAACAAGCCGATTAGATTTTGGTTTAGGTCCTGATGCAGATCCGTCCTATCAGTGGGATACAAAACGTAAACAGTTCAGCCTGGCAGAGGTATGCGCTCCACTGAGTACTGTTTTAGTTCTCTTCGTCTTTCCTCGCTTGTCATTGGAAGTCAGTATTTAGCCACTTAATGTCCTCTTTTGATGCTCCTTTTGTTTTGATCTATTCTTCTGTCTGCAACATATATTACCTATTCTGACAACCCTTTAGCCTTCTTCTTTCTGCTTGCTTTTGGGATGTTGTTTTTAGTCTCTTCTTTTACAATGTCTTCGTCCTCTTGCCACAATTCAACAAGCATTTTGTCAACCAATTACAGCTCTGCAAAACAGGTTTTTTCTTTCTTTTTTTCAAACTTAATTGCCTATTGTTACCTCCGCCACCGAAGGTGAAGGAGATTATGTTTTCACCCCTTTCTGTCTGTTTGTCTGTTTGTTTGTTTGTTTGTTTGTTTGTTTGTGTACAGGATATCTCAAAAAGTTGTGGACAGAACCGGATGAAATTTTGTGGACAGGTTTGTGGACAGGATCATTGTGTGACAAGGACTAACTGAATAGATTTTGGTGAAGATCCATATCCGACTACAATAATTTGTTAAGTGATTCTTCACCATTGAGAGATCGGCTAAAAACGATATATAGCAGGATATCTCAAAAAGTTGTTGACGGATTCGGATGAAATGTGGTGGACACGTTGGGTGTGTGACAAGGAATAATTTATTCTATTTTGGTGACGATCCAAATTCAGATTTGGATCTGATAATTTCTTAAGTGTTTCTTCACCATTGAGAGATAGTGCAAAACTGATATATAGCACGATATGTCAAAAAGTTGTGGACGTATTCAGACGAAACTTGGTGGACACGTTGGGTGTGTCACAAGGACAAATTGATTCGATTTTTGTGAAGATCCGAATCGGGATCCGGATATGATAATTATTTAATTTTCAAAGTGATTCTTCACCATTGAAAGATAGGGCCAAAAATGACATTGTAATGCATAGCTTGATATTTCAAAAATGTATTGGGCCCGATATGTTCTCGTGGATCAGGCATTACGTGGCAGAGGTGTGTGCTCTACCGAGTGCCCTTCTAGTTTGGATGCAAGTAGTCTATATTTTCCTACAAATAGTCCATACATGACATGTCACCATAATTATCATTGGGATTCTCATGTATGCACTATTTGTGAATGTCTGCAGTTGCAGAGGAACTTGGGTAGAATTTGAAACAGCAAAGGGCCTTCCTTGTGTAGCTTTTCTTGGTTGCTTTATGCAGTTTTCTTCATCTGGAAGAGTAGAGGAGTTTGTTTTCATTGAGAAGTATATATATATATATATATATATATATATATATATATATATATATATATATGTATATATACTTCTCATATATACATATATATATATATATATATATATATATATATATATATATATATATATATACTTCTCATATATACATATATATATATATATATATATATATATATATATATATATATATATATATATATATATATATATATATATAGGTAGGTAGGCTCTTGACAGAGGAGTCTGAAGTGAAGGCCCGCTGGGCCGGTTACTTTGAGCGGTTGTACCAGGCTGATCCCCCAGCTGTCGAGTTGGACGTCAAGGGTGTTACAATCCCTGTTGCTGACCCTCGAATCAACTGTGGTCCACCATCGCTTGTGGAAACACGGGCTGCGGTGAACCAGTTGAAACGGGGAAAAGCTCCAGGGATCTGTGGCATCCATGCTGAACTTCTCAAGGCTGGTGGAAATGCTGCACTCGCGTCGTTGCATGCAGTTTTGTGCTCTGCCTGGAACACAGGCATCATCCCAACTGACTGGAAGAGGGGCCTTGTTGTCCCTCTCTGGAAAGGGAAGGGTGATCGCCAAGACTGCAACAACTACCGAGGGGTGACGCTGCTCTCAGTGCCGGGCAAGGTCTTTGCTCGGATAATTCTTGATAGGGTTCGCCACCATCTGCTTGAGCACCAGCGTCCAGAGCAGTCAGGCTTTACACCAAAGAGGTCAATGATTGACCGTATCCTTGCTCTTCGTGTCCTCACTGAACGCAGACGAGAGTTTCGGCAGGGGCTGCTTGCAGCCTATGTTGATCTCTGTAAAGCGTTCGATTCAGTGAATCGGGATGTCCTCTGGAGGATTCTTGGTCTTCGTGGGGTGCCACCGAAACTGATCGATCTGATGTCTGAACTCTACTCTGGTACTGAGAGTGCTGTGAAGTGTGGTGGTACCGCCTCTGACTTATTTCCAGTTGTTACTGCCTGGGGGATGGCCAGACGGAGGCCCCTGGAGTACCGGCGGAAAGTGGACGCAGCGACGCGCTGTTCTGGCACATGCTCCCATACCTCCATATATATATATATATATATATATATATATATATATATATATATATATATATATATATATATATATATATATATATATATATATATATATATGACCGGGCGTAGTGGCGTGCGCCTGTAATCCAGCTACTCGGAGGCTTGGGTTGGAGGATCGCGTGGAGATGGGAGCTCTGCACTGGGCCGCGCTATGAGAGGATGTAGGGCAGCCCGAAATCATGGCGAAACCCAATTCTTATCCCTGTGTCGTAAGAGACGACCAGGGTTGCGTCAGGAAGGGCATCCGGCGTAAAACCTATGCCAAATCAGAATGCGGATCATAACGGATGATCCGCTGTGGCGACCCCTAACGGGAGCAGCCGAAAGACGAACAACAACATATACGTATATATATATATATATATATATATATATATATATATATATATATATATATATATATATATATATATATATATACACATATATACAGCTCTGGAAAAAAAACAAGAGACCACTGCAAAAAAAATTAAAATCAGCATCTCTGCATGTATGGCAGCCATTCCATTCCAGTGTCTGTTGAATTCCAACACAGGCACACCTCATTCTACTTAGTTAGGTACTGATTAGGTGATCACCTGAAGCGAATCTTATTTAACAAGGAAAAGTAAAAAAAAAAAACTGCTCTGGTCATCACTATCCTCTTGTAATAGGACCAGCTGGATGGCAAAAACAGTGCCAGTAGTACCTCAAAAGTAATTGGAATCAAAAAAATAACTATTGACCATGCCAAAAGAGTTGAAAAGAAAAGTTTTGAGTGAGGAAAAGAAGGGTTAAATTCTGGCTTTGCTGGCAGAGGGATACAGTGAGCGTCACGTTGCTTCCATCCTTAAAATTTCAATGATGGCGGTTCATAAGAACAAGGTCAAGCAGCAGACAGTGGGGATAACAAAGCTACAGTCTGGCAGAGGGCAAAAACGACTTTCCACTGACCGGGTTGACTGCCAACTCATTCGAATGTCACTCAACAACTGTAGGATGACATCAAGTGACCTACAAAAAGAATGGTAAATGGGGTGAAGTCCACGGCGAGGACGGTTCGAAACAGGCTCCTAGGAGCAGGGCTGAAGTTGTGCAAAGCTAGAAAAAAGTCCTTCATCAATGAGAAGCAAAGAAGAGCCAGGCTGAGGTTTCCAAAAGACCATAAGGATTGGACCGTAGAGGACTGGAGTAAGGTCATCCTAATGAGTCCAATTTTCAGCTTTGCCCAACACCTGGTCGTCTAATGGTTAGACGGAGACCTGGAGAGGCCGACAAGCCACGGTGTCTCGCACCCACTGTGAAATTTGGTGGAGGATCAGTGATGATCTGGGGGTGCATCAGCAAGGCTGGAATCGGGCAGATTTGTCTTTGTGAAGGACTCATGAATAAAGCCACGTACAATGTTGTCCTGGAAGAACACTTGCTTCCTTCTGCTCTGACAATGTTCCCCAACTCTGAGGATTGGTTTTTCCAGCAGGCCAATGCTCCATGCCACACAGCCAGGTCAATCAAGGTGTGGATGGAGGACCATCAGATCAAGACCCTGTCATGGCCAGCCCAATCTCCAGACCTGAACCCCATTGAAAACCTCTGGAATGTGATCAAGAGGAAGATGGATGGTCACAAACCATCAAACAAAGCCGAGCTGCTTGAATTTTTTGCGCCAGGAGTGGCATAAAGTCACCCAACAGCAATGTGAAAGACTGGTGGAGAGCATGCCAAGACGCTTGAAAGCTGTGATTGAAAATCAGGGTTATTCCACAAAATATTGATTTCCAAACTCTTCCTAAGTTAAAACATTAGTATTGTCTTGTTTAAAAATGAATATGAACTTGTTTTGTTTGTATTATTTGAGGTCTGAAAACACTGAATCTTTGTTGTTATTTTGACCAGTTGTCATTTTCTGCAAATAAATGCTCGAAATGACAATATTTATATTTGGAATTTGGGAGAAATGTTGTCAGTAGTTGAGAAAATGAAACAAGAACGTTCATTTTACTCAAACACATACCTGTAAATAGTAAAACCAGAAAAACTGATAATTTTGCAGTGGACTCTTAATTTTTTTCCAGAGCTGTAAATATATTATGTATATATTTATATTTCTATATATATATATATATATATATATATATATATATATATATATATATATATATTTATATTTCTATATATATATATATATATATATATATATATACATATTTTGGAGAATATATGTTGCAATCCACCCTGGAAAAGAATACACCCTGGATGGATGGACTGGAACTTGCTTCCAAGTACCCACTGCACTAATGGGGTCAAATGTTGATAAAATGTATTTTATCATTGACCAGTTCACTCTGGGGAGGAGCTCCTGCTCCTCTCTTCAGTCATGGGGGCATACTCCTATTGACTTCATTCATGGGGGCATACTCCTATTGACCATGTCCTGTTGTATGACCATGCATTCTGACCCTTCATGGTTACGATGTGTGTGTGTGTGTGTGTGTGTGTGTGTGTGTGTGTGTGTGTGTGTGTGTGTGTGTGTGTGTGTGTGTGTGTGTGTGTGTGTGTGCGTTTGACCATATACTTCAGCCTTTGGGCTGAGGTGCATGTGTATGCTCATGGGACGGTCTTGTTGGACTGTGTATTTTGGCTGAGGGGTCAATGTGTGCATCGCAAGCTGTTTAAAGTTTTGTTTTTTTTTAAACCTTTTTCATATGAAAAACGGCCTCTCTCATAAGGAGGGCCAATTCGCCTGAAACCCTTGTCCATGGATGTTTCATCTCTGGGGTCTGCGAGTATTAAATATTCATGTATTCAAGTGTGAAGTGGATGAATGCGAGTGTTGACTCGACAAGTGTATCAACTTCACGAGTGTAAGGGCCACCTCGATGACACTGAGCACTGATGTTATCCCTGAGTCCACCTGAGTACCTTGAGTCCCAGGTATCTGACCTGTGCCAGCCCGCACAACATGGAACTTGCCTCACACCTCGTGCCTGCGGCACAGGTTCACATCCTTGGGATTCTTTCAATGTTTAATTTTTTTAAATCTTTTTATCATTTAAAAAAAAAAAAAAACGGTGGTCTCATAAGGTCAATGAGCCCCAATACATCCATGGATCCATTCCTTTACCAAGGGGTGCGCTGGAATTTCAGATAATATTTACTGTGTGTACCAAGCAACTGAATCTGGTGCAATTGATTTCAATAAATTGTTTTTTGCTATATCCATTCAAATTAAATTAAATTATTGGACTTGATGTGCAAGTGAATGCTCATATTGTTTGTAAAAGTATAATTTTCAGAACTGTACAAGAAGTATGAATAATGCAGAACAAGTGTTTCAAAACATTGAGAAGCACTGAGCTTCAATGTGGATTTTTTTTTTTTTTAATCCCAAATGCTCTCACTTGGAGAGTAAATATCCTGTCGGGAAGCTCTCAATGTGGTGCTCAATATTAATGATGAAATTCCATTCATATGTTCTTTTTCACATTCCATTACTTAACATGTACCAATTACAATTGGCCCAATAAACACCCCAAAGATTTAACAATGCACAATAATCACTGATCTGCTTGCGTTAATGCTGATAATACTGTGCTCAAGATATTCAATCCATTTTCTTGTCACATATTTTCCCAAGGGTTCCAAGCATATTTGTGTTTTCAGTTCTCACTTCATGGGATGTTTCGCACCCTTCCAACTTCTTGTCTTTGTAATAACAAGTTATCTTATTTTTCTCTTCCTGTGGTTTCTTGTTTGTTTGTTTGTTTCCTAGCTTTTTATAGTCGCTTGATATCCAAAAGCTGCTGGTTCCATGACCAGTGTTTTTTGGCCATCGTTGCTTGTTCACCCATTTGCATTGTTTACTTACTCATTATAGTGATTATTAAATGCTTTCGTTTCAACAGACATAAAACTTTTTAAACAAGAGATGATAGCATAAACTTATAAAGGTTAATGGTATACCATTTAGCATTCCCATTTGAAGCAAAGGCTGATGATGTTCAGAACCCAGGTTCAACTCCCAAACACAAAGTACTTGTCCATTGTCTACTGATGTCTGGGAGGGGAAGACCATTTAGTCTCTTAGAAAGCAGTCATCAACAACCATCTCAACCAATCCTTGTAATTCACAATGTCTACTAATTTCTTCATCTGCATTGATTTTATGTTCTGCTCCACTCTCATCAAAGTAAAGCAACAAAGTACAAATATTATGACTTATGTTGTCTAAAGAAAATACTAATGGATGATCATCTTGCGCTTCATTGTGTGTGCATTGTGGATGGAGCACGATCGATGTAATTTTGACAAATTATTGTCTTGAGTTACAGTGCTGTAATGCAGGATATATATTATTACCAGGCTTACCTGAGGGAAGTTGTCTTTAAGATGATACTGCATCCTGCTGGTTCATGCATGAACACTGCACACTTGTTCATCTGCCAAATTGGAACACAATAATGTTGTTTGTATTATAACCACTGTTATTTAGAGTTCTTTGTTTATTGCTCTGAAAATGACTTGGATGATACAATATTTCATCTCTGAAAATCCAAATATTATTGAATTTCATGCCTTATTATTATCCAATTATCATGATATTATTCAGCAGACCAATAATGACTACAAATATCAATACAATTCTGATGGTCTTTGAATAATGCATTCAAGATTCCACTATCTTGAAATATGTCTACAATGATGTTTGAAATTTCACATTGTTACAGATTACATTTTCATCAGTGCATATTGGATAGGGTGACTTGCTAACACCCACTCTTCATTCACGATTCTCTCTTTCACATTTCACTCCCATAAAATTGGCAACACTGTTTTTATATAAATGTATAAATTTTGCTTGAGGTTTGTATAGGAGCTATTTGTAGCTTCTATATTTCTTCATTTTTTTTCTACTAGATACACTCACTCCCTATGGACCGGCCAGGGGAGTGGGGGGGATGTCATGTGTATGTGCATTGGCATGCCATTCTGCATACTTGAGTTATATTTGTATTCAGAGTCCTTTCTACCTTACTTGTACATTTTCAGGGATTACTTTCGCACTTGCTTCACCAATGATGCTTTATACTTGGCCAGGTGGCATCAAATATTCTTCAATGGCTATTACTTACCCATTATTTAGCATTCTTTTAAAAATCCTGAGCATAACAGCAGATGCTCCCCGTTCGTGGGGGTTATCTTCTTGAAAAACCCTGTGTTGGGAAAAACCGCGATGCACAAAGTTAAGACCTGATGGAAAAAATAGAGTTAGGGGAACGAACTCTAAAATGTAATGTCTTTTTGCCGAAACTGGTAACAATGAAAAACACTTAAAATTGTATTTGCCTTGGATGATGATGGAGGGCATTGGAGGCCATTGAGAAGGTGTCAACGTCACTGGCTTAGGGTCGTCAGACTTTGTGAAGAAGGAGGTGATCTTTGTCTGCTTTGCCTTGTTCTGCATGTCCTTATAGACCCCCCCCCCCCCCCGTATAAGGTGCCATGACAGCGTCCATCTCACGCTTGCATTTCAAGCACCTCTCCATGAAGATTAGCAAAAACCTCTCAAGATATGTTCCTCATTCTACTTCATCCTAAGTGTTCTCTTTCACGCCAACTCAGCTTTATCTTATTTCCCCCTCCTTGCTTCAAAACAAACAAATTATTATTTATGCTAAAAAAAAAAAATCAAGCACTCATTCTGCCTCTTAGTTCCTTCCTCAATTAATTCTTTATTTCTCCCTTTCCCATTACCTCCCAATTTAACCAACATTCCTCATAAATGAATTAATTTGCTTCTTCCTTTAAAAGCTTTAAATAACACTTTATGATGTTTCATTGTCTTATTTCATGAAAACCCCACGTGTTCTTCTTTTTCTTCTTCATAACTATTTACTGTCACGAACACCCCACAATGTAATGAAAAGAAGAGTGAAAACGAAATCACGCAATATCACATGAAGCAAACGAATTCACCCAATTCTACATGGTAACCGTCCTTGCGGCACGATATCGAAAGAGCAACTAAGTCTGCGATGGAGGGCAGAGTGGGGCTGTGAGGTGAGACAGAAATGGGGTTGTATGTTCCTCTGTGCCAGACCATGATAAAGCAAGGGACCCATGCTGTGATTGGCACATTTTACCGCAATAATGAAACCACGATACGGAAACCCGCGTTCGGGGCGGGCCTGCTGTAATAGAAAATCAATCTGGCTCTTTGCAATTCCATTTGTAAAAGTCCACAAGTTGGTCTTTTAAAGATGAAAAAGATGACATGGATAAAGGATGGAAAGCTTACTTAGAGAAGCTCATGAATGAAGAAAACGAATGGAGAATGACCCTGCAATGTAATAAAGTTGAAGCTCCAGAAAAAAAAAAAGCGATATCTGAAGAAGAAGTTAAATCGCCTATTAAAGTTTAAAGAAGGAAAAGGTCCAACTGGATTCTTCATCAAAATTATAAAGGTGGCTGGAGATGTTGGAATCAGATGTTTGATGAAGTTATGTTAAAAGGTTTAGGAAGAAGAAATGATCCCAGAATATTGGGCATATAGCACTATTGTGCACTTGTTCAAGATGAAGGGAGACCCTTTATGATGTTCAATTTACAGAGGAGCTAAACTAATTGAGCAAGCATTGAAGATACTTAAATTAGTCCGTGAGAGTAGATCATGGAAAATGGCATCATTTTAATGCATGAAATCGCTCCAAGCTCTTAATTTGAAAACGATAGTACTTACAAAAGTGATGTATGTAGCAATTAATAGTTATGATGAACAGGCATTTGATAATATGAGTGAGGAAAGTGAAAAAAAACTTTATCATTAAGAAATCGTTGCAGCCTGTTCCAAGTCGAGGTATGGTTGAGCAGGCCAAAAAACATGGCGGTTTCAGACCCCAGTGAGGTAACCCAGGATACGCCTAAAGACCCCAAAGAGCAAAGTGGCTGAAGATGCACCTGATAATGGATATAATTAAATAATGCCGTTAATTATCTTCAGAATGGGTGTTTCAGTTAACCCAAACACCTAATTTTCAGTCATGCATCTCCTTGGAGTTCCCCTGGTATGCATGCAAAGTCTCAGTCTGTTGGGTTTCATGGTTTTGGAGTTATGGAGGAGACACACTGACACACACGCACACGCACACGCACACACACACACACACTGAAACACACACACACACCTCATCCATTTATATTAGATAGATGCACGCAGGGTGCATCCGAGTATTTGCTTGGAACCTGCAAGCATGCCCCATTAGTAATGTTTATCGGGTTCAATGTATATCATGAAACAATAGGTCAGTCATGGTTCTTTTATAGTCAAAGTTAACCTATCTAATCATTACTAATAATTAATTTATAAGTATACTCCCAGAATGCTGTCATACACAGAGAAACCTCCTTTATAATGAGTAGAGATAACACAAGTATGGCCCTTGACACACACACAGATAACAAAAGTATGGCCCTTTATAATGAGTAGAGATAACAAAAGTATGGCTCCATGGAAACACAGACTGACACAGGATTAAGAGACTACACAAATGGTAAAACATAGATATAATGTACATTCAAGGACAAAAAAATCAACTCGTGCTTAAATTACACAACTTGTTCAATATGACAACAACATTAATAGCTTGGCTGCAGCCTCTTCTCCCCTCCTCGCCTTCTCAAGGCTTGGCCATGCTTCCCATGAAAATCATTGTGCAACAACACAAAGAAAGTATTTGTGATGTCGTTGGCAAATATGACAATAAATATGTTATTTTACCAATCCATACAACTTTAAAGAAAGAATGGAAGATTCACAAGTTTGAAGCTAATTCTACTTACAAACGAGGATAGCGTGCTGTACTTGGCAGGATAAAAGTATATTTGGTATCTTTCCTCCAAGGTATTTGGATGGATGGATAAAGCCAAAGTATTTCTTGTGCCATGCCTTTTGGAGATGCAAACCCATTGCCTAGTAAGCTGTCAATCCAAAGTCAGGCTACTTATCCTTGGCTAACATCTCAGAATTTGTGAAGCTCCGCACATCAGATGAAATGAAAAAATATATTGACAAATATAGCTCACTTTCTAAAGGAAAAAGTGACCTTTTAATTTGTGTTCCAGAGAGATTTTTTTTGCTTCGCAAACTGCTGTGTTTTACTTGCATTTTACGCATTTTGTGGGTTGATGTAAATGGCAATTTGCACTGCCAAGCATAATCAGGTGCAGTAATTTTAGGACAGTACACACACTTCTTCAGGTTCCAGAAGCAGATAAAAACTTGAAGATGCACTGCTGTGAAGCTACAGAGTAGAAACAAAATAATTTGGAACATACTGTTCAGTTAAAGTCTCACAGATCACTCATTTCCATCAAGTATCCCACCAAGCTTACCAGGAATCCAAGTGGAATGCCATGTATTCCTGAAAATGCATAATATTAGAATGAAAGCCTAGTTTGAATTTACAACCTCTGATCCAGAACTGCATTCATAGAAATTGTGTACTTGGGCATCATTAGTATTTCTCACTAGTGTAATAGGCTCTTGTAGAAGTCAGAAGTCTGCCTGTCCACCCGTCTCTGACCGATTGTTCTTTATGTTGTCACTTGCATTGTCAGAACCACAGCAACATACAAGATTGCAGACTAGATAATTAATTGGGTTTTTTTGTCCTGTAGATAATGTATTTCCATGTTTCCTTTTAACTGCCTCACAGTATCTAATCAAGTTTTTTTTGCCTTCATTCTCGGTCACAAAAATGGCTCATTGCATCTTGATATTCCATTGGAAGGTATTGATCTCCTTAACCCATCACATAATGAAATCCTTGCCTTGTGAGATAAATTTGTGAACCAAAATTAAACTATCATACTGTTGAAATCCACTTTGTGGATATACATAACCTCATTGATTGCCCAATATTTATCATGAAAAAGATACCCTTACTTTTATCCCTTTCCATTGTATTTTCCCTTTGCATTGAATAAGTTATGCATCAAACTTGAGTGAGATAATTATCTACCTTGATAACACGAAAGAAAACCTTGGGAGAACATTATCAAAAATACAAACCACAAGGTGAAAGGAAAAACAGTTAAAGGGGAACCCAAAAGCAACTTTTTCTTTTTTTCTGAAAACCATTGAAAATCATTAATCACCGTCTAATTGGAAGAGAAACTTTTTTTGAATTTTTTGCCAATCACAAAGTGTCGAAAAAAGCCCTAGAGTGTCGATTTTAGATTTCACCAGTGACGTCACACTATGAACTCACTTAATCCGAACGGCGGCTTTACATCGAGAAACA
The DNA here is from genome assembly GCF_056783735.1 of Eptatretus burgeri. Lineage (NCBI taxonomy): Eukaryota > Metazoa > Chordata > Myxini > Myxiniformes > Myxinidae > Eptatretus > Eptatretus burgeri. The sequence goes on from NC_140972.1 coordinate 42,383,042, forward strand.
GTGCATGTCAAGCTCGTATTCTGAGACTGATTCCACCGTCATTAGTGGTGGGATTTTGAACTGGGATCAGTGGGATTTGAAAAAACTATTGGAGGCAAAATTAGTTATGGAAATGCTTTTGGGGGGATTGTAGAGTAGTATCATTTTGAGTCTTGTGCGAACGATTCAGAGGACGAAGGCGCAGGTGAAGATGGAGGTGTTAAAAATATCAAAACGCTGGTCGGATGTTAACTTCAGCTCAGTAGGTTTTGCTTTTCGTTCAACTAGCACTTTATAAGGGAAGAATTTTGTATTAAATGATAAATTGGTTTATATATTACCCATGCAGAAATAGAAATACCCATTATCGCTCGACAGCACAGATAAAATGGGCAGTGAATGCTTTGTCCCAGCGTTGCAGGCTGACCAGGTGTCTTGTATATTCCGGGATCGTCCTGTTTCATACTTTCCCCAAACGCCATTTGTGACCATGCTGTGTCCCACTGTCGTGTCCATGAGATGTCGATGTCCCACTCCAGTGGAGGGGGAAGTGGTGCTATGGTGGAGAGGGGGTGTGGGGTGATGGTGGGTATTGTTCAGGGGATGGTGGAGGTAGAACCCTGAAAGTTTTAGCATTCTCCGTCAAATCCTCTCAGAGGACTACATGATGCATATATAGTTTCTCTCCACTATAAATAGATGGTGGTTCATTTGTTTCTTCTGCTTAATCATGGATATGGCATCCTCTGAAGCATGGTGTTGGCTCAGTGGTTAGGGTGGCGGCTTGGTATCCTCGGGTCCTGAGTTCAAGCCCCGTTGGCCGCTGAATTAATACACCAGGAGGTTGACTCAGCCTGTCATCCTTCCGAGGTCGGCAAAATGAGTACCAGTGCACTGGTAAGGGGGACACTGCATCAGCGGCTTCGCCGCGTCCCAACCGATGATGCAACCAGCAGCCACAGGCTGCACTCAGAGAGAGAGATGGCATCCTCTCTCAATTGTGGTGGGTAACCTCAAGATATAGCCATCTCTGTTGTTTCATCAGATTGCTCTGTAAAAAAATTCTAAGCACAAAAGCCAACAATTTGTAGGCCCAATTCACACTCGGGTATTTCAAACAAACCTCGTCCAATTTCTCGCAAATTTCGGGTCTTTCGGCCATTGTTGTGGCATGAAACCATCTCAGTTTGTTTAACTAGACAAGCACCAAGGATGCCTTGACTCGGCAGATTTGTGAAAAATCGAAAATTATTTGCCATTTGATTTGAATTGTACCACGATGTAACCCAGAAACAGTACGGATATGGCAATGGACTCCTGGGTGTGATGTCGCGGGTAATCTGAAGAATAATAATAATAATAATAATAATAATAATAAGATTTTGACCTTTAACCCCTAGGTGCATAAGTGGGTCAAAAATGGTCCAGTGAGGTTGTTTTCTTGCAATATCTTTTTAATGAAAAGTTGTTATCACTTCATATTCCAGGTATTCCTCAAGAAACATGTTTTTGATATGATGCCCTTTAAAATTTTAATTTACCTTTCATACATTTCAAGAAATTGCAGTTTTTGTATTACTACCCTAGTTTACTACTACCCTATTACTACTACCCCAAGCTTTGTATACTACTTGTATTACTATTACAAATTTACCCACTTAATTCGGAAATCGTAAAAAGACACATCATATCTCTTTTGTAGGGTATCAAGGGATATATTTGCGTTGAGGTGGTGTGAGAATTTGGGTTCCCCTTTAAGTCTATTTCCTGAAACAGCTCGATAGCGTGGCTAATAAAGCAAAGGGTCTGGGTTAAAATAACGATTCCTTCAATATGGGAGATTTATTTAAAAAGAACTTGATCCGGTACTTCAAATAACATGCACAAAATTATAGTTTATTGTATACTTATTTTTCAGCAAAATAGAAATCTAAGTGTGCGCATTTATTTATTTGGCTTCAAGGAATAACCACCTGAGGCTTTTATTATTGCCTTATTTAAAGATAATTTGTGAGTGTAAACTTCAATCCAAATACATTATTTCTAATAAAAGTAAATTTTTGGATTACACATATAATGTATATTATAGTCTGACATAAAAGGTGGATGAAATAACTAACAATGATTCTTGAAAAAGTCAAAAATGAAGCACAAACAGTGGAATTGTACTTCCTATCCTAGTTGTAAAGCAACACCAAAATTTTGTGGAGGAATATGATTTAGGAGTGTCGGAGCGGCAATATGATTATGTGGCAGGAGGTCGTGTAAAACAATAATTTTGCCGATTACAGGTGAGAAAGGATGGACTCTCAGTAAACTGGATTGGCCCAGGAAGTTGGATCAGATGACAGTCACTGAGGAAGACAATTGAGATGCTACATGCAAGAAGGAGAGGATCACTGTTGAGCTTTTCTCAAGCGAGTAATGGGGAGCGGTAAAGGGAGAGCACAAGGTTAGTGCTTCACATGGAAGGATATGGAGAATAGAAATGTTGCATTGGAATGAGAGAAGCACATGCAATGGGTCAGCAAGACTTATTTCCATGCTGATGTGCTTGGTGGCAGGCCTTCCGTTCAGCAGACCGTTGGGTTATAAGTCTTTCCTCTCGTCACTGTAATTCTTTCTGACAAGCACAGCTGTCCCTGCAGGGCTGCTACTAATGGCTTGCATCCTTTGCCAATGGAGCAGGCTGTGGGAGAAGGATTTGGTGCTGGAAGTGAGGGAAGAGGGCATTTGTGAGGGATGTTGGGGGGGGGGAGGAAAACCCCACAACTTACAGCTCAATGCAGATCATGAAGTCTACCTCCAGAAAAAAACAACATGGAACCCTTTTCTTGCTTTACTTATATTACCAAGAGATAAAATGCTTTTTCACTTTCTCATTTTATTTTTCCCTGTAACTTTCTGCCAAATTAATATGGTATCTGAACTTTAACATTTTGCAATCTTTCATTGAACGTTAATTCAAACATGCATCCTGTTCTTTGCACAACCCCAAAATTGTGCATTTGATTTCGATCCCAACAACAGTCTGCCTTTGGGTGTGTTGTTTCACAGGAAAAGTGTTAGTTTTAACAATCTTAGCAATTGGTAACTTCAGAGAGATTACTGTAAACAACATTTGACAAAAACATACAAACTGCATGGAATTAAATGTTAATAGTTTCCTTGTAATTTTGAATATCTCCTCAATGTCATTTTCGTTTGTCCCCCTCCCCCTCCCCACGACCATTCACCCCACTCCCCCAGTCCCTTCGAAAATAACCTTTTTTTGTACACTTTGTCAAGGCTCATATGAGAGCTAACACACAATGCACAACAAGGGGGGCAGGAGACAAGAGGGGCGGGAGAAGGAAGGACGAAACAGTGGGGAACAGAGACATGAGGAGATCTGTGGAAGGGAGAGGGATGGGGGCAGGGAACATGGGGTATATAAGATGGACACTACAAGGACTTTCAGGAAGGAAGGCAGGGAATTTGAAAGAGGTGTGGTTGGGGTGGATTAACGAGGGTAGAAAAGATTGTGGTTTTGGATGGGGGAAGATAAGAGGTGGTGGTGAACAGCTGTTTTGAAGACCTGGAGGGAACAATGGGATTGAAGAGAGTGTGGAAGTTCATTCAAAAGGTGGAAAAAAGGGGGAATGAAAGAGTGAAGGTGAGCAGTGATTCATGATTTTGGTAGTTTTTTTCCAGAAGGGGGTTGTTGATGGACCTTGAGAGCCTTGCGAAAACATAGGCGGGGGCATATCGCAGACAGAGGGGGGGTGGGGTGAGACCGGAGAGGAGATGGTAGAAGACAGAAATACTACTGATCTGCCTGCGGCGATTGAGTGAGAGGCCCAAAGACTCAGCCTAATCATGGGAGATGCCAATGATCCGAACTGCCTTGGTTTCCACAGTGTGAAGCCCAGAAAGGGGAGACGCAGGAGTACCAGCCCAGAGGGGAGAGCAGTACTCCATCATGCTGTGGACGAAAGCTTTGTATGTGGTCTGGAGGTCAGGTGGACTGAGGAACGATTATGCATGACGGAGGATTCCCATTCGGCAACTGGCTTTGGAGACCACGTTGGAAATGTGGCTTTCCCAGGAAGGATCATGGCAGATAGTGAAACCCAGAAGCTTGACTGAAAGGACTTCTTCCAGAGGATTGTTGAGAAAGTAGATGGGGGGGGGGGGTTCCATACAGCCCTTTTGGAGCCACAGCGTGAAAGTGTAAGATTTGTCCGGATTGAGAGACATGTTCCACATGTTGGGCCAGTTTGTGATTTTACCCAGATCTGCCGTGAGCGAAGAAGCTGCTGCTTGCTGGTCTGAGGGATGACAGATGGTACAGCAGAGGGTGTACTTCCAAACTATTAAAAGCATTTGTGGTTTTAAAATAAATAAGTGTACCATCACACATGGATCAACATTCAGGATGCATTCCAGAAAACCACGCACGAATCAAAACAGTGTTAAACTAGAAGGGCAATCAGTAGAGCGTATACCTCCACCTCATAATTCCTCATCCATGACAACATATGGGGCCAAATACGTTTTTGAGATATCGTGCTATATATCGTTTTGGCCCTTTCTTTCAACGGTGAAGAATCACTTAAAAATTATTGGATCCGGATTCGGATCTTCACGAAAAATGAATCAATTTGTCACGGTCCCACAACAAACCTGTCCACCAAATTTCGTCCGAATCTGTCCATAACTTTTTAAGATATCGTCCAAATATAATTTTGGCCCTATCTTGAAATGGTGAAGAATCACTTAAAAATTCTCATAGTCGTATCCGGAACTCGGATCTTCTCCAAAATCTAATCAGTTTGTCCTTGTCACACAAATTTTGTCAACAAAATTGTCAAAACCTGTCAACAAAATTTAATCCACATCCGTTCTCAACTTTTTGAGATGTCGTGCACACAGACAGACAGACAAACAGATAAAGAAACAGACAGAGAGGGGTGAAAACATCACCTCCTTCACCTTTGGTGGCGGAGGTAATCAGGTAATTTATAACATGGCTCCAACTGAGATGTGTTCTGGACAGCACTATTTCTGACCATTGTGCGATCTGAGCATTTCATTTGGGATATTGACAGCATCAATAATGATTGTGTACACATGACAAACGTTTTAACATGTTGACTGCCAACTCTCATAGTTTACACCACTCCCATTTGCCGAGCCAAATATGCATGCGTGTAAACTTTATTTTAAGTTTTTCCCTTCTATGAGCAAATCTCAGTGAATGTATTATCCATTGTTGGTTTCAACTCCACATTCTGAGAAAACTCGTAGCTGGCAATGGGGCAACATTTTCAATTCCGGTTGCCAGGTACGAGTTATCTTGGAATACTATTTTTCGCACTAAATCGACCTTGGTATTACATCATTGCTAATGGTAGATCGTGTGAGTACCATGTGTGTTTTCTTTTTTGCTACTTACCATTACCCTTCAAAATGACACGTATGAATGCCATGAAGTGGCTAAACTTCTCATGGAGACTGATAGTGATGATCATGATTATTACATAGATTTATGTTCACCGAACTGCCACCAGATCATTTGTTTTGCATTGCTGGCACAGCAGCATATTCTGTTTACAATACAGTGGCATAATCTTTTCCATGAGAAAAGTACTTTGCAGAAACTGGTACACCCAACACTATGAGTTTTCTCGTAGTCAGCAGTCAACATGTTAAATCAATTTATTTATAACAAATTTTAAAAATTATATTGACATAAAAAATACAATAAGCTACAGTACTGTACTTACCAATGCATTCAGTCAAAGCAGTGTAAGACAGCAGTGGGTAATGAGGTTGGAGGAGCATTACCAACACTATCGACTGCAATCCTTTTTCCAGACATTATGGGTGAAGAAGGCAAACAAAATTATGCACAAATAAGGAGAATTAAAGAGTTATTATGGTGCTATAATCACAAGTGTGATTAGAGTGTTCTAAATTGGTGGATAGCTTGACGATCAGCATTTAAAAAGATAGCACATGGACAAACAACCATTGGTTGGTAATAATAGTGCAGGCTTTGATGGGCCAACTAGGCCGTCAGCTGCACCCCAAAAAGTGGCGAGAAAATAAGTTTCGTTCCAACGAGAGGGGTACCAGTTAACCTCCGCAATCTTCGAAGATGGATGGAGGTTACTGTTTTCACCCCTTTCTGTTTGTTTGTTTGTTTGTTTGTGAACAGTATTACGGAAAAACTCCTCGACGGATTTCGACGAAACTTGGTGGGGGGAGGGGGGGGTTAGGTATGATCCAAGGATCATGCCATTAAATTTTGGACTTGTATGGATCTTATTATTTATTTTTTTTCAACCCCCCCCCAAAAAAAAATTTGTTAGAGAAAATTTTTTTTTTGCATTTCTACATGTTTTAAGTGATTTCCAACCCCCCCCCAAAAAAAATTGTTACCCCCCCAAAAAAAATGTAAGAGAAATTTTTTTTTTTTGCATTTCTACATATTTTAAGTGATTTCCAACGCCCTCTCCCCCCAAAAAAGAAATTGTAAGCCCCACCCAAAAAAAATGGAGAATTTTTTTTTTGCATTTCTACATGTTTTAAGTGATTTCCAACCCCCCACACAAAAAAAAATTATAAGAGAAAATTTTTTTTTCTGCATTTCTACATATTTTAAGTGATTTCCAACCCCCCCCCAAAAAAAAAACATCCCTGGGTCAGATTGCGGGAGAGTGTGTCGGAGTGGTGCTGAGGTGTCGTCCACCAGACCGCGGTATCCTTGGGTTAACCTGAGGCGGTCCCTTCGGGTGGGTGCCTGGAATGTCCTATCCCGAAGAGAGGATGATCACCTGTCTCTGTAGTCATCTGAGCTCAAGCGTTTGGACATCGGGATTGCAGCTCTCTCTGAGGTTCGGAGACCGGATTGCGGAAAGATAATTGTGGGTGGTTACACCTACTATTGGTCTGGTCGCTCTGATGGTTACCATACCCAAGGAGTTGCTGTGGCTGTGTCCAATAAGCTGACCCCAATGATATATAATTGAGGTAACACTGGTCAACGAGCGTATTATGAGATTAAGGATTCGTCACTTCTTCGGTGTCATTTCCCTGGGCTCTGTTTATGCTCCGACTGAGGCGAGTGATCTCACCGTAAAGGATGGATTCTATGCCACGCTCGAGTCTGTGGTTGATCAGTGCCCCAGACGAGATAAACTTCTAGTCTTGGGGAATTTCAATGCAACGACTGGAACTGATAGGGATGGTTATGAGGTGTGTGTTGGTCCCCATGGGTCAGGAACTATGAACCAGAATAGCACGAAGTTTGTTGACTTTGCAAGAAGTCATGGACTTAGGGTGGCTGGTTCATGGTTTCAGTGCCCACAAGCTCATCGCTGGACTTGGTATTCCAACGCTGGCGGTGTGGCAAAGGAGATTGACCATGTCCTCATTGACGGTCGCTCGAGGATGATCCAGAACTGCAGGATCTACCGGAGTGCTCAGTTCCTCAATACTGACCACAGGCTTGTTGTAGCAACTCTAAAGCTGCACCTTAAATCCTGGAGAATGGTACCATCCCAGCCTAGGCTGGATGTTGGCAAGCTCAGGGATGAGAGAGTCACTGAGGAGTTTGCGAACAGGCTGAGTGGACACTTGGGGGGTCCTGAAGAGTTGTGGAGTGCCTTCAAGACCACCATCCTTGATGTTGCCGGTGGATGTCTTGGAACTCACCGCAGGGCAAAGAAGAATTTTGTCTCTCAAGGGACACTGGATACCATTGAATAGAGTCGCAGGGCCAGGCTGAATGGCAGAGCTGAGCTGTTCAGGGAGCTGAGGCGTAAAACTGTACGTGCACTGAGGGTGGACAAGGAGGCCTATGTGCGAGGAATCTGTGAAGGGGTAGAGCATCACCTGTGAACAGGTGATTCTCATCCCGCTTACAGGGGAATTCGCGCATTGCATTCATCCAAGCCCATCCCTCGGAGCACTGCAGTTAGAGCAGAGAGTGGTAGGTTCTTGACAGAGGAGTCTGAAGTGAAGGGACGCTGGGCCGGTTACTTTGAGCGGTTGTACCAGGCTGATCCCCCAGCTGTCGAGTTGGACGTCAAGGGTGTTACAATCCCTGTTGCTGACCCTAAAATCAACTGTGGTCCACCTTCGCTTTTGGAAACACGGGCTGCGGTGAACCGGTTGAAATGGGGCAAAGCTCCAGGGATCTGTTGCATCCATGCTGAACTTCTCAAGGCTGGTGCAAATGCTGCACTCATGTCGTTGCATGCAGTTTTGTGCTCTGCCTGGAAAACAGGCATCATCCCCACTGATTGGAAGAGGGGCCTTGTTGTTCCTCTCTGGAAAGGGAAGGGTGATCGCCAAGACTGCAACAACTACCGAGGGTTGATGCTGCTCTCAGTGCCAGGCAAGGTCTTTGCTCCGATAATTCTTGATTATGGTGGGTTCGCCACCATCTGCTTGAGCACCTGCGTCCAGAGCAGTCAGGCTTTACACCAAAGAGGTCAACGATTGACCGTATCCGTGCTCTTCGTGTCCTCACTGAACGCAGACGAGAGTTTCATCAGGGGCTGCTTGCAGCCTATGTTGATCTCTGTCAAGCGTTCAATTCAGTGAATCGGGATGCCCTCTGGAGGATTCTTGGTCTTTGTGGGGTGCCACCAAAACTCATCGATCTGATGTCTGAACTCTACTCTGGTACTGAGAGTGCTGTGAAGTGTGGTGGTCCCATCTCTGACTTATTTCCAGTTGTTACTGGAGTTCGTCAGGGGTGTGTACTGGCCCCCACACTTTTCAGCACTTGTATGGACTGCATTTTAGGGAGGATGTCGGAGAGATCAAGCTGCGGTGCATCGTTTGGGAATGTAAACATCTCGGACCTTGATTTTGCAGATGATGCAGTCATCTTTGCGGAGACTTTAGATATCCTTTTGGGGGCCCTCGAGGTGCTGAATGAGGAGTCGGAGCCGCTGGGATTACGGGTTTCTTGGGTCAAAACTAAGATCCAGGCTTTCGGTGACATCTTGGATACTGTTGTCCTGTCTGTGTCTGTTTGTGGTGAGGATGTTGAGGTCGTGGAGAGATTCACTTACCTTGGCAGTGATATTCATGTCTCTGCTGGCTGTGAGTCAGAGGTCAATAGATGTCTGGGTCGGGCCTGGGGAGTCATGGATTCACTGGATCATGGGGTGTGGCGCTGCCGGTACTTGTGCGGGAGGACGAAAGTCCGAGTCTTCAGGTCCTTGGTACTTCCAGCCTTGCTCTATGGATGCAAGACTTGGACTCTGACCAAGGATCTGAGACGGAGACTTAATTCCTTTGGTACCAGGTCTCTTCGGAGAATCCTTGGCTATCGCTGGTCGGATTTTGTGTCCAACGAGCGGCTGCTGAGAGAGACTCGGATGAGATTTGTTACCTGCATAGTCCGTGAGCGTTAGTTGCGGCTGTATGGACATGTGGCTCGTTTTCCTGACGCTAATCCTGCTCACCAGATTCTCTCTGCGGCAGAGTCTCATGAGTGGAGCAGGCCAGTGGGCCGACCACATGCCTCGTGGTTGCAGCAGGTTGACCATCTTCTCAAGGAGATGGGGATGGGCCTGGCATCTGCCTGGGGGATGGCCATACGGAGGCCCCTGGGGTACCGGCGGAAAGTGGACGCAGCGACGCACTGTTCTGGCACATGCTCCCATACCTGACCTGACCTGACCCCAAAAAAGTTGTTTGAGAAAAAATTTTTTTTTTTGCATTTTTACATGTTTTAAGTGATTTCCAACCCCCCCCCCCTCCCAAAAAAAAATGTTGGATAAAAGAACTATAACTGTCAGCACTGTTGACATCATATTTAATGAATAAGATATAAGGTCCACTTGAGTGACCCAGCAGTATTGGCGGCGGAGGTTTTGCACTCTCCCGAGTGCTCCCCCTCTAATTTTTTTGGTGTTTTTATATTGCCAATAAGCCCACCAATCATATACGAAAAGTTCTCCGTTCAAAATACTGTAGTTTTTGTATGGTGGGGTCAAAAGTCAAGGGATTGGGATATCCAATTTTTCAAATTAAACTTTGAAAACAAGCTATATCTCGTTAATTATGCCCATATAATATTTAATTTTGTAATTGGATATCTCTATGTACATCATTTATGAATCACAGTTATGATTTTGACCTTTATTTAGGTCAAGGTCAAACTCATACAGGTTAAATTAGCTCAAAATAGTTAATTTTTTTTCAAGATTCATCAAAAATTCTCTATAAATCATGATAATATCACGTGATATTGCCATGAAATCACCATTTATCTCTATCATGGTTATAGTGGTATATTTTGATACAAGCACACTGACAAAAATATCTAAAAGTGTATATTTAAGAAAGGAACAATTGTTACATAATACACTATCACCATGCCATCCGGGAGAATAAAATATCACCTTCCCAAAATTTGTTTTGTTTAAATAACAGATGAAAGTCCCTTACTTTACTCTTCATCACTGTCTTCACACTGTTCATCACCACCGACCTCACTGACTAGTTCAGCATGTGATCTCTTTGTGTTCATGCAGTCAACACACTAGGACAAGTCTGTACAGGACAGACCTGCAGTACTGCAAGAACACTTAGTCTTTCCACTCACACTTCCTCTGCTCTGAGTGCTGTCTCAGAGAATCACGAGTTGGTGGTATGATTTTTTTTTTCTGGCAGTGATGATGATGTGAGGCAGAACAGTTTGTAGCGAGCATCGTTCACATTGTGCGACTTTGGCAGCCCATGCAGTGTTCATACAAACTGCTCCAGCCTCACAAATGTCCCTTCCTGCAGTGTGAAGCTCGATCCAAGTTTTGTGAAAATATCTACAAAGTTGTCATTTGCAGTGAGCAGGGAATTTGCTTTCTTTTTTCCCTTTCTGTAGAAGTAGATGTCATTTTACTGAAGAACATTTCCTCTTGTGCTTTAGATAATTGGCACAGATGTACAGTATATCAAAGTTACATAATTATAAAGACACATACCTCTCTGCTTTCTCTGATGGGTTCTTGGTGAGGAAGCGAGTGGAGTCTCTGTAACACGTTTTGGGACACCTGACTTCAATTGCTACACAGTCCTTTCCCTTTATGTGCATTAGTGTGCTGTCATCTTTTTTTGATCTCTGCAGCTTCTTTAAGTCGACCTGTAAGGAAAGTAGTCCTGTTATCCAAACGATTATATACATGATTTATGCTGTCATCTTTTCATTTTTTATAATTATTCCCATTCTAGAGATATGAGTAGGTATACAAAGAAGTACTTCCATTTTATTTCTTCCTGGGGTAAAATGCACAACTCTTCTACAAAATTTGCTTTAAATTTTTATCTAACCTTTTTCCCCTTCATCCACTGACATAACTTAACTGTATAAAATTGTTTAGATACATATTGTATAAGACATTCACCTCCTGTCTCTGTCTCAGCTTTTACCCTCATTCTGACATTTGTCGTTTTTGGTAAAATAGCAATTTTTGCTCTTGCACCCAATACAGATAGCTGGGAGCACAGGACCACGACTCCAAATCGGGGACTCCGATCTTAGCTTCTTCCTCTGCAAAGTACAGATTGAGAAAAAATATACAAGAAAATCCCCCAGGTTAAATTGTTCAATTATAATCTAGATTTGAATGCATTTCTGGCTTTTTTCAAGGGAAATCTCAGAAAGAATTTGAAAATAGTCATTAAAGACTGACACCCTAGCACACAAATATGAAGAGGCCTACACGTGAGTCATGACTGAAGGTGAAAGTGACTTTGGCACACAAATATGGGTGTAAATAAGTTTGAGAGATTATAAGCTACACTGCTAAGGTTGGGCACACAGACTGATTTCGATGATGAAATTATCCCTGTCTTGTACCACATATACATACATTTGCCCTGATCTAAGTATTTCTCTCCTGTATCTAACATTGAAATAACATGATGCTAATATTTTACTGCTTGTGTGACAAAAGATTACAAACCAAGACAGTGCACAATGTGGCAGTGTTTAGTGTTTACGTAAATAAAAATATACTCACAGATGTGAAAGCAGGGCTAACTTCTCCAGTTGCACAGTCGCCATCATCCTGGGTCGTCACAGGCCATTTCCTGGCACTTTCAATGTGTTTTTTTTTTTACATATGTATGTATATATATATATATATATATATATATATATATATATATATATATATATATATATATATATATATATATATATATATATTCTGTGCATATGAATATGTATATGTATATGTAAATTATTGTTCTATGATGCAACACCCTGTCTGCAAAGCATCAAAACAACATAAAATTGGATCCTATTCAAATAATCAGGATTCACACTAAAACTAGACAACTCAAACATGCTTGCACCATATTGTATGTTTAAGTCTAAAAAGACCTGCTGGAATTAACTGACATGATGATGTGCGGCTGGCATGAGTGCAACCATTTGTTACCTTCGCATTCTGCGAAAGGTTATGTTTTGGTCGGCGTGTATTTATTTATTTATTTATTTATTTATTTGAAATCTTGTGATTCGTATAACTCAAAAAGTATTAAACCGAATTGCATGAAATTTGGTGGGATGATTGGTTATTAGCCAGGAAGCATTCGATTAGATTTTGGGATCGTTCGGGTCAAAAGTCAAGGTCAAGGTCACGAAAAAGTCAAAATCGTCTTTCTACGATAACACGGTCAATTTTTATTCAATTTGCATGCAACTAACGCCAAAATGTTCAGAATTCAACGCCTCATCTTGTGATATGCAATATGATACAATGACGCCCATACTCTTGTTACCTGTTAGGGGTCAAAGGTCAGGGGGGTCACGACCTTGAAAAATATGCGGTTTTTGTCATAACGCGGTCAATTCTTGTCTGCTTTACATTAACCCAGCACCAAAATGTTCAGAATTTAATGCCCAATCTTGTGACACAATGACGTCATAACACATGTCACCGGTTGGGGTAAAATGTCGGGGGGGGGTCACGCCCTTGAAAAATATGCGGTTTTCGGCATAACTCAGTCAATTCTTATTCGATTTGCATGTAACCACCATCAAACGAGATTACCTTCTCTTGTTGAAACGTTGTATTCACCGAGCTTGCGAGTGAAGACTCGCCAAAACGACGTGAGTTGATTGTTGTTTAGTCCGTAGCCCCCGAAAGTCGGGGGGGGGGTCATGACATTATAGATATGTGGTTTGTGTCATAAGACCATTCATATGAAGCCAGTTCCCCACACTCATACCAAGAACAAAAAAGTAGTGGCGGCGAAGGTATGCGCTCTATGAGTGCCCGTTCTAGTTTTGTTATTTATCTCTTCGGCATACTTGAAGTCATTATTTATCTATTTGGAGTGCCTCGAAGCATTACCTCCTGTGAAAAAGACATCATTGTTTTTAGTTCTCTGGATTTAAGAACCGTACGTTAAGATGATTGCATAGGTGCATGTGCTTACCAAATGTTAAAGGCAAAATTGAGCTTTCCACATCACACTTACATTGAACTAAGGGTTCCTGTATTAATGGTGATGGTGGCTTTCCTGATGCTGCTTGCACTCCAGCTCTCTTACTTCAGTCAACCTTCAAGAACCCTTCTCGAAACATCAACATTCTTTCTTCCTCACTATGTATGCACCACAGTGTGGGCCATAAAAATCGTGAATTATGTTTGTGAAGAGTAGATTCGTATTTGTCGGCACCATGAACAAATTATAAATTCCTGCCCGCACCAGCAAGGGGCACTGCATCACTGGCACAGCAGCACTCCCAGCAATGATGCATACCAGCAGCCTGATGCTGCACAACAAATGATGATGAGTTCTGTGATCACAACAAATGATGATGAGCAGGTACATGAGATGCTGTGAATATTCTCCGAAATTCTCTCCACGCCCTCTCCGGTGACATTGTTTCAATGTACGTTTTATAAATATAGATGCCCAGCTTGATGTTAAATTATCCCATTGTTTTTAATACTTGGAAATTTGAAATTTATTCTTTGTAAGAAAATCTCAGCATTATCAAATATTGCCCTTTTTTATGGTCCACCCTGTACAAGCAGTGTTGTATTTTCAGAAAATCAAACTTTGTTTTCCTGCACAATACCAATCCCATAACAAGAAATACACACCGTGCGCCTTTTTTCCTTTTCCCTTCATAGCATTATATGTAATTATTCACAGGCTTTTGAGCAACTGAGACTGATATTTTTCTCCGTTATTCACAGTTATGTAAAAACAAGACAATTGAGGTAGCACAGGGAAACGCTCACATAACGAGCCCATATTAACAGACATCATTGTAGTGCATTCAGTATTTATTATTAGTCTAAACCTTGGACGAGGCATTGTTCTGTGTTGCTTGAATAATGTGGCAGCTGAGGCAGGAGCATGTAGAACTGCCTGATGAAATGAACCTCATTCATGGATGACCTTCATTAAATGTTTTTGTCATTGTCCGTTTGCTAGAAACTGATAAAAGGATTATTTCTGAAGCAATCGCTGCCAAACACAGTTCTTTGTAATGGCCAAAGGAGTTGTTATGGTCCAGATGATTGTAAAACTGTTTTTTATTTATTTATTTTTGAATTGGATTAATTGTTTTTTTATTGATACATGTTCTTATCACTTCATCTTGGCTACTGAAGCTTTCCACAATAATCTCTTTGCTGCGTTTATTTGTTGCTTTATGTTGAGGAAGGTTATTTACATTGAGCTGTCAATGCTTTGATTTAGTTGAGGAAAAAAATCCACATGGACCGTTTTGTGTCGGTTTTATCTTTTATTGTTTTATTGTATTTCACAGCAATATCATATTTGCTTCACTGTGTTCTTTCATGCGAATCTATTAAGTTTATTCCACATGTGGGAACTTGATAATAACGATCATTTGTGAGTGGAATGGTTTCCCAGTCGTTGAACAAACGATTTCATGTTCATAATTGACTCCATTTGTAGCATCCAATGAACATTTATTGATGAGCCTCAAAAACATACTCTTTGGATTTTGCAAGCCAAGAGTGTGTGGTCCTTGCATGTCTGGGCCAGAACCACTAAAGCACGTCCAGGGAGCCGTGTTTTTTGTTGATTTATCGGTTGGACACGTTTGTTTTTTACGATTTGACAGATTTTGGCTGCATGATTCGTCCTCATCCCTTCTGAGTATTGAACTCATGACGATGCAGAGATCCTGTGTTGAAATCTCATTTACTGTGTTGATTTCAATGGTTTTGCAGTCCTTGAGAAAAACACGTCATCATCATTGACTCAATTTGCAGTATCAAACGATTAACTTTGAAGAAAATCCCTGGAAAAACATTATTTGGATTTCCCAAATTGTTGCATGTCTGACTCATAATCACATTTAAACCAATAAGGAGTTGTATATTTACCTCCGCCACTGAAGGTGGATGGAGGTATGTTTTCACCCCCTCGTCCGTCTTATTGGTTGGTTGTTTGTTTGTGAATAAAATATCTCAAAAAGTTGTGCATGGATTTAGATGAAATTTTGTGGAGAGCTTGGGTGTGTCACAAGGACGAAATGGTTAGATTTTGGTGAAGATCCAATTCCTCATCTAGATCTGAGAATTTTTCAAGTGATTTTTCACCATTGAGAGATACCACCAAAAATGACATAGCAGGATATCTTAAAAAGTTGTGGACGGATTCAGACGAAACATGATGGATGCATTGGGTAGGTGACAAGAACAAGCCGATTAAATTTTAGTTTAAGTCCGAATCCAGATCGGGCCTATCGGTGGGATAGAAAACATCAACTAATCAACCTGGCAGAGGTATGTGCTCTACCAAGTGCCCTTCTAGTTTTGTTTGTTTTAGTAGTTGGATACATTAATATTTGATTTCACCTTGTTACACTCCCAAGACGAATCTCAATGCTCACCTACATTCTTTTGTGTTATCTTCCGGGGTCTGTCTTCTCGTGCTCTCCCCTTTATGCCTTCAATGCCCGTTTATTCTGACCTGATGTTCTCTCCCATTTCTACCTCGAAGCTTAACTACACCTAGTGATACACTTTCTCCCTGTAACCTAGTCCAATTTCTCTCCTCATGTTGTGATGAATCTCTGGGCTCTCGTCCAGCTGTCTCTACTGCACCCCACTTTCAGTTTGTTGACCCTTTGCCCTGTGTTGTTCTGCTCTCCCATGAGCATGGACACCTGTATAAGAATCGAATAACATCCTAATTAATGGAAGAGTACACTGATTGTTCTGCACGTTATTAATGGAGAAGCTTCTCCAAGATCACTGTTTCAAAATATGAAAGCTCTTTCATCATCCTTCTTGATGTATGTTGTCCTGCACACTAAAAGGAAAATGAAAGCCAAATTTAGATAATGTAAAACTATATATCTCAGTACATTTTGTCATATAGAGATTTAAAGTTCTAAAATGTATTTCCAATCCTATCACGAAACTTTATGCAAATTGAAATTGCTCCAATAAACTGAGCAAAACCTGGAATGTGCAAGATGAATATGTCGGCCAACGGGGCATGCATCTTAGCAGGTTGGCTGCTCGCACAGGTTTCAAGCACATAACCGCTCATGAGTGGCCACCCCAGGAGTAACTATTGGCTGTTGAAGCACAATATAAACACGCCTTTGGTGAATTTCCCATGAGTTTCTGTGGAGGCAGTGGAACTTATACTTTATATTTCCAGTTGCAAACAGCTGTGGTCAATAAGTGAGAGTTTTTGGCTTCATCTGCAATCATTGGTGATTCCAGGTCAATTGACTTGGATAGCTGTGGAGCCACTGTGCTTTGTGCTGATGCCTTGTCAAGACTCCATTTAACATTAAAACTTCATTTTATAGTAGAGCTTTGCGGCTATCTCGGGAAGTACAGCTCGATGCAGCAACAACGGAGAAGAGGAAAAGGAGGACAATGTGCAAGGATGCACGGACAGGGCGTGCACACAGATGCACAGCACAACGAAGCAGAAGATAACGTGTGGATGAAGGGGAAGCAAACAGACGGGACATCCCAGGAAACAAAGACTAGTTAATTCCAAATAAAGTTATAGGTGGACAGAGGGGAAATGGTAGTTGAGAATAGAAAAATTGTGGATGTGGATGGAAAATAAGAGATTGCAATGGTTCACCACCTTTAAAGTCCATGAAATATTGCATATCTTTTTATTCATGTTTGTTTTTTGTTTTTATCACGGTGCCAATCATGTTGCTGATGGAGCCATGATTAATAATTCCATGCTTTTCAAATTGAGGATTTGGATTCTAAGCTTCTGAAAGCCAAGCAGGTCTCGGGAGAATTGCCCTGTCACGAGTGGTTTTTCGGTAAAAACTCAGCTCGCTCAAAAATGACCTTCTGGATAGGGGTGATCTGCTTGCTGCATATGGTGTTGTCTACATGTGACACCAGTCAACACATTGTGGTTGACTTTTAATACACTGGAAACTTTGCTACCACTTACACCAATCTGACTACTAACCCCATTTATTGTATGAGAGGCTTTCAAAAAGTTACATTAAGGAAACTTGCAATAGTCCAAGATACCTGAGAACATTTTATTATTAATAAAAAAATACTACATAAGTACATGTAATTCGCAATATAATTTTGTTTTTAATTACCAATGA
>NC_140972.1:42403131-42495631 GCF_056783735.1 Eptatretus burgeri
GTCCCTTCGGTTGGGTGCCTGGAATGTCCTATCCCTAAGAGAGGATGATCACCTGTCTCTGTCATCATCTGAGCTCAAGCGTTTGGACATCGGGATTGCAGCTCTCTCTGAGGTTCGGAGACCGGATTGCGGCAAGATAATGGTGGGTGGTTACACCGACTATTGGTCTGGTCGCTCTGATGGTTACCATACCCAAGGAGTTGCTGCAGCTGTGTCCAATAAGCTGACCCCAATGATAATTGAGGTAACACCGGTCAACGAGCGTATTATGAGATTAAGGATTTGTCACTCCTTAGGTGTCATTTCCCTGGTCTCTGTTAATGCTCCGACTGAGGCGAGTGATCTCACCGTGAAGGATGCATTCTACGCCACACTCGAGTCTGTGGTTGATCAGTGCCCCAGACGAGATACACTTCTAGTCTTGGGGGATTTCAATGCATCGACTGGAACTGATAGGGATGGTTATGAGGTGTGTGTTGGTCCCCATGGGTCAGGAACTATGAACTAGAATAGCTCTAAGTTCCTTGACTTTGCAAGAAGTCATGGACTTAGGGTGGCTGGTTCATGGTTTCAGCGCCCACAAGCTCATCGCTGGACTTGGTATTCCAACGCTGGCGGTGTGGCAAAGGAGATTGACCATGTCCTCATTGACGGTCGTTGGAGGATGATCCAGAACTGCAGGGTCTACCGGAGTGCTCAGTTCCTCAATACTGACCACAGGCTTGTTGTAGCAACTCTAAAGCTGCACCTTAAATCCTGGAGAATGGTACCATCCCAGCCTAGGCTGGATGTTGCCAAGCTCAGGGATGAGAGAGTAGCTGAGGAGTTTGCGAACAGGCTGAGTGGACACTTGGGGGTCTGGGTGCTTTGGGGGGTCCTGAAGAGTTGTGGAGCGCCTTCAAGACCACCGTCCTTGATGTTGCCGGTGGATGTCTTGGAACTCACCGCAGGGCAAAGAAGAATTTTGTCTCTCGAGGGACACTGGATACCATTGACCAGAGTCGCAGGGCCAGGCTGAATGGCAGAGCTGAGCTGTTCAGGGAGCTGAGGCGTAAAACTGTACGTGCACTGAGGGTGGACAAGGAGGCCTATGTGCGAGGAATCTGTGAGGGGGTAGAGCATCACCTGTGGACAGGTGATTCTCATCCCGCTTACAGGGGAATTCGCGCATTACGTTCATCCAAGCCCATCCCTCGGAGCACTGCAGTTCGAGCAGAGAGTGGTAGGCTCTTGACAGAGGAGTCTGAAGTGAAGACCCGCTGGGCCGGTTACTTTGAGCGGTTGTACCAGGCTGATCCCCCAGCTGTCGAGTTGGACGTCAAGGGTGTTACAATCCCTGTTGCTGACCCTCAAATCAACTGTGGTCCACCTTCGCTTGTGGAAACACGGGCTGCGGTGAACCAGTTGAAAAGGGGCAAAGCTCCAGGGATCTGTGGCATCCATGCCGAACTTCTCAAGGCTGGTGGAAATGCTGCACTCGTGTCGTTGCATGCAGTTTTGTGCTCTGCCTGGAACACAGGCATCATCCCAACTGACTGGAAGAGGGGCCTTGTTGTCCCTCTCTGGAAAGGGAAGGGTGATCGCCAAGACTGCAACAACTACCGAGGGGTGACGCTGCTCTCAGTGCCGGGCAAGGTCTTTGCTCGGATAATTCTTGATAGGGTTCGCCACCATCTGCTTGAGCACCAGCGTCCAGAGCAGTCAGGCTTTACACCAAAGAGGTCAATGATTGTCCATATCCTTGCACTTCGTGTCCTCACCGAACACAGATGAGAGTTTCGGCAGGGGCTGCTTGCAGCCTATGTTGATCTCTGTAAAGCGTTCGATTCAGTGAATCGGGATGTCCTCTGGAGGATTCTTGGTCTTCGTGGGGTGCCACCAAAACTGATCGATCTGATGTCTGAACTCTACTCTGGTACTGAGAGTGCTGTGAAGTGTGGTGGTACCACCTCTGACTTATTTCCAGTTGTTACTGGAGTTCGTCAGGGATGTGTACTTGCCCCCACACTTTTCAGCACTTGTATGGACTGGATTTTAGGGAGGATGTCGGAGAGATCAAGTTGCGGTGCATCGTTTGGGAATGTCAAGATCTCGGACCTTGATTTTGCAGATGATGTAGTCATCTTTGCGGAGACTTTAGACATCCTTTTGGGGGCCCTCGAGGTGCTGAATGAGGAGTCTGAGCCGCTGGGATTACGGGTTTCTTGGGTCAAAACTAAGATCCAGGCTTTCGGTGACATCTTGGATGCTGCTGTCCTGTCTGTGTCTGTTTGTGGTGAGGATGTTGAGGTCGTGGAGAGATTCACTTACCTTGGCAGTGATATTCATGTCTCTGCTGGCTGCGAGTCAGAGGTCAATAGACGTCTGGGTCGGGCCTGGGGAGTCATGGATTCACTGGTTCATGGGGTGTGGCGCTGCCGGTACCTGTGCGGGAGGACGAAAGTCCGAGTCTTCAGGTCCTTGGTACTTCCAGTCTTGCTCTATGGGTGCGAGAGTTGGACTCTGACCAAGGATCTGAGACGGAGACTTAATTCCTTTGGTACCAGGTCTCTTCGGAGAATCTTTGGCTATCGCTGGTCGGATTTTGTATCCAACGAGCGGTTGCTGAGAGAGACTCGGATGAGATTTGTTACCTGCATAGTCCGTGAGCGTCAGTTGCGGCTGTATGGACATGTGGCTCGTTTTCCTGACGCTGATCCTGCTCATCAGAATCTCTCAGCGAGGGAGTCTCATGAGTGGAGGAGGCCAGTGGGCCGACCACGTGCCTCATGGTTGCAGCAGGTTGACCATCATCTCAAGGAGATGGGGATGGGCCTGGCATCTGCCTGGGGGATGGCCAGACGGAGGCCCCTGGAGTACCGGAAGAAAGTGGATGCAGCGACGCGCTGTTCTGGCACATGCTCCCATACCTGACCTGGTATGCTTTTGCTTCACGCACGTGCCCTGGGTTTGTTTGTTTGTTTTTGCTTATACAAAGCTGTCACTTTCCTATACACCGCCTAAGTAAAGGTCTGCGTCAGAAGAACGTGTTGCATGCTCGGAACAAGATCGCCCGTCGCCATACCTGCCAACCCTACCGATTTTCTATAGCGCCCAACGCCGACCGATTTTATTAGTCACACAAACCAAATTTTGGAAATTATTATTGGGAAAAAAATTTATTTGTTTTTTTTTTCAGTTTTGCGTTCGTTTCTCACTGCCAAGATCGTATCACACGCGGCTGCTTCTACATTCTACAAAACTCGGGCCTTACCTTGATTTCTTATCTCGTCAGCGATTGGTTATTGCTTCCAAACTAAGCATGCCCAATCAAATAGAACGACAGGAAACAGCGGGCATTCATTTCCAGACAACGCGCCATTTTCTAGTCATGATCAAAGACTGAAGTTAACAGAGAGGACTCATCGCTTCAGTGCACGACAACAATGCAAACACCAGAAGAGAAAAAACCACCACCATGATGGGTCAACAAGTTTAAGCCAAGTTGGACAACAGAGTTCAAGTGTATGAAGGCTACGCGTGAGGTAAACTGTAAATTACTAAATATGTTATGAAATCAGAGTGGTTAGTCATTTCATTCATAAAGATGTATCGGTGAGTTTATGTAAACTCTTGTGGACACGTATGGGCACATACATGTGGAGCTTGGACAGTGAGTAATTTATGGAAACGTGACTGATGATCAGGATGTGTTAGAAAAATAAATATTGGTGAGTAGATCAACCATGTTAAGTTTTCTCTTTTTCACTCTAAAAAATATGTTGATATATTTCAGCTCACTGTGGTCTCAAAATGCAGGAGATTGCACCATTTTGCTTCATTTTTTTTTGAAAAATTTACGGCAGGGACATGCCCCCGGACTCCCCCCCCCCCTAGGGACGCGTGCGACGCCAGCCAACCACTTTTCCTTCAAAAAAGGTTGGCAGGTATGCATCGGGTTGTACTCTGCTAGTCTTGCTCACATATACAGTATGTTGTGTATACGCAATGACAGCCCACACGAAGGATCCTTCGCTCATCCGCCTTTAATCACGTGATTTCACGTCTCGTGCTCCACCACTCGACAGCCCTCCGACGTCACTCTCGGTTCCGCCTCGTCAGTTCCGGTTCATCATGACATTCATTCACATTCACGCAACTCCCAATACCACAATATAACGTACTACATATAACACCCTCAAACGGAATTCCTCGATTTAGGAGACTTCAATGCACACCACAGGGAGTGGCTGGAATCTTCCCACATGGATGGTGGAGGAGTTGAAGCTCTTACATTTTTTCCATTCTCAATGATTTGGAACACATTAATATGGAATAGGCAATGCCTATTCACATTAATATGGAACACATTAATATGGAATAGAAGCGAACGCAGAATTCTTCTTACATTCGCTTCTGACTTTACCTATAACTTGTTCACAACAGTATACTTGCCAACTATACCGTGGTACATGTAAGCGCCGCACAGCTGATGATTTTGACAGATCTGAGGTCAGTCAGGTGCATAGCAGACGATGCTGCAATTTCCGGTTACTTCGGCCTGGATTCGGGATCAGCGATCAAATAATGTAAATAACGTTTAAAAATTATTTTTTGATGTTGCGGGAGATATCTTTATTAAAATCAGTGGAGGAAATATACACCATGTCTGATATTTGGGTCTTTCATGTCTCCGACGATGCCTTTATCTCCCGGGACGCATCATTCCCCATGACAAAAACCGAAAGCAAAAGGGTCATAGCCGACGACACGGATTCCAAATTGCCAGGGTATTGTGTTGTTGTTTCCTATTCTCTCATGTGCATGCATTGAGTATGAACCTCACTACGTTCACTATCAACCATTTCCCATATTACAGATCATCATGACCACTCTTCCAACATTTTGGATTTGTTCTTCATACAGCCACACAATTTCACCTCCAGTCGGTTCTTTTGACCACCTTGTAAACATCTTGTCAACACCACCTTACTTACCACCACTCGTTCTACACCGAGTGCTCCAACTAAACCTCAGTGCTATATTGGCATTTCATTGGTGCTGACTACTGTAATAGTCGATGAAACTTATTTTCTGAGTTTCCTTGAGAAGATTACCGCCTCGTCTCGGGCGATACCTCTATTTCTGCTGAATATATAGCTGAAGTTGTTGTTGCAGGAATGGAGGCTTATATCCCTCTTCTCTTTCAACTTTATCTCTCTTACGAATTCTTGGTCCAATAATAATTCGTGCTCTGCAGCCATTCGTGCAAGGGATGCCGCATATCGGACATGGAAAAACTTATTTTGACTCGCATTCAGCTGTCATATCTGCCAGAAATCATTGCAAACGTGTTATTTGTGAGGCGAAGCATTCCTTTATCCAAAAGAAATGTGACAACTTCTCATCTTCTTCCACTAATAGATCTTTCTGGTCCTTAGCTAAAAGTATCTCCAACAACTTCTGTCGCTCTACCTCTCCTCCGCTTTTCCTTCCGATGATACCATCACTGTCTCTCCGACCAATGAAGCAACTCATTTTGGTTCTCTTTTCTCCTCTAACTCCACAACGGATGACTCGAACATTCCAACTCCCCCTGATGCGCCCCTCACCAATCCTATGTCCCTCCCTATAATCTTTTTACATGCAGTCAAAAAATACTCCTTTCTCTGGATTCAAGCAAGGCATATGGACAAAAATGACATTCCTCCTCGTGTCTTGAAGGAGTGTGCTTCAGAACTTGCACCCTTGCTTCCTCATTTGTTTTGTGTTTGTTTAAAAACTCAAACTTCTTCTCATTCCTGGAAACGTGCCTTCATACAGCCTATTTTAAAGAAGGGTGATCATTCAAACCCTTCCAATTACTGTCCTATTCCTCGAACTTCTATTTCTAAAGTCTTTGAATGTTTTCTCAATTCCCATTTTCTCAAGCATTTTGAATCTCACAGTCTTCTATCTGAACACTAATACGGCTTTCGCAAGGCAAGATCTACTGGTGATGTCCTTTCTTACATTACAAATGTCTGAGCTTCTTCTCTGAGAGACTTTGGGGAATCCTTTGTTGTCAGCCTTGATATCTCAAAAGGCTTTGACAGAGTTTGTATTCAGGATCTGATCTCTAAGCTTCCTCTTTCAGCTTTCCTCCTTCACTCCACTCTCTCATATCTCGCTTTCTCTCTGACCGTTCTATCTCCGTAATTGTTGATGGTTCAACATCTCCCTCCTTCCCTATCGACAGTGGTGTCTCTCAGGGTTCTGTCCTGTCTCCAACACTCTTCCTTCTTTTTATCAATGGCCTCTCGCTTCCACAAATAACCAAAAGCATTCAAATGCTGATGAATCAACATTACATTCCTCATTGTTTTTCACATCTGCTCCATTTTCCCTCACCTGAACTACATTTTGTTTCATCACAGCCACCTGTTTAAATTCGGATTTGGCAAAGATTTCCCAGTAGGGCAAATGTATGGTAATCAAGTTGTTTATTGTTTCTTAAACTCAATTTCTTCCCATCTCTCTCTAAAACACCTCTCAACTCTCCATTCTCCCTTGAAAGCTCCACAATTACACCATCCATCCATCGACCAATCCATTGGGACCATACTCTGTGCAGAGCGTTGGTGCTGCCTAAGCAGTCTCCTTGGCTATTGGGTACAATCCTGGACGGGTCACCACTCCGACGCAGGATACCAGCATGCTGGCACTCATTTTGCCGACCTCAGAAGGATGACCGGCAGAGTCAACCCCTCCTAGTATCAATTCAACAGCTTAGTGTAATTTGAACTCAGGATCCTAGGATCCCATGCTCGCCACCTGAACCATTAAACATAACACCAGGCATAATTACACCATGTGATACAATAAATGCACTAGGTTTACTCTGACATCAAATTTATCCTGGAATCCACACATTACGCAAATAGCTAAATCTGCCTTGAAAAAACTAAGAGTCATGTTCAGATGTCGAAGATTCTTCTCCTCTGAACCGTTGCTTCAACTATATAAAGGATTGATTCGTCCTTGTATCGAGTACTACTCTCACATCTGGGGAGGTTCTAGCTCCATATACTTACTGGACAGAATTGAATCCAAAGTAATCCGACTTATCAACTCTCCCAATCTGACCTCAAAACTTGATCCGCTGCAATTACACTGCAAAGTTGGCTCTCTGTCTTTTCTATAGATATTACTTTGGCTTCTGCTCCTGAGAGCATGCTGCTTGTGTACCTCCGCCATTAACGAGAACACAAAATACTCGACAAGCCACTACATTGCATGATCATTGTGTGGCCATTGGCAGCTCAAGGGTGGGCCATTATGATGTTTGTTTCTTCGCCTTCACTGCCAAATTCTGTAACTCTTTACCTTCTCATGTCTTTCCAAACAGCTATGACTTTCCCCTTTTCAAAAAGCAGATTTTGGTTTTTTTACTTCTGACAAAACTCTTCAACTATTCTCTCTTTCTTCACTTTTCTATCGATGCAGTTCTTGTATTTAAGGCCTGGCCTCGATGAGGACTCATAGTCTGTCACTGAAGCCTTTAACATAAAAAAAATAATCACATGTATTCACACATACACTTTCTAGTTCCATTACGGCATTGCCACGGGTTTGCCGGCCGAGTCACGAGTGGCCTCTCGGACACACTTCCTGACATTTGACATTGAAGCCAACGCGCCACAGAGATAACTCTGTGGCACGATGTTTTGTGAAGGAACCACGGGCGCTGTCTGAGATGGTTGATTTAGCAAAGCTCCTAGCGTCCAATTCCCATGTTACCTCAAGGACAAATTAACCCCCCCTCCCCACCCCAGATGGGGAACCGTGCTCTCTATGCCCCTCTCCGAGAAATCAAGAACCTCCGAGCTGAACTGTAAGTGGGGTGTTGGCAAGTTTGACTAGCAAAACTGCAGGGCAAGACTCCCATCAACTATTACATACTCTGTCAAACCAATGGAGAAAGAAACAATCAGGTAGGTTGGAAACAAATGGTGATGTTTAGCAAATGGCATGTATTTACAAGAAAACAGTTATGTACAAAGCCAAAAGCAGTGTCACAAAGAATAAACCTTACCCTCAAACACACAAGCCCCTTAGTCA
The DNA here is from genome assembly GCF_056783735.1 of Eptatretus burgeri. Taxonomy (NCBI): domain Eukaryota; kingdom Metazoa; phylum Chordata; class Myxini; order Myxiniformes; family Myxinidae; genus Eptatretus; species Eptatretus burgeri. Next base: position 42,411,211 of record NC_140972.1, read on the forward strand.
TTCATCTTAACACAAATCTACAGACACAGGTGCCTCAATCATTCTGGGAAGCAAGATAAGCAAGGGTGATAAACAGATATAGCGAAGTCGGTGGGGTATGGTGTCGACTCCAGGCTGATCCGTACGTGGGCTGGTTGGCTCACGTGCAACGACCAAGGTGTATGGTACAGGTGATTGAGAAGTGCAAGTGGGAGGTGTGGTGCATATGGTAGCATGTAATGCGATCTCTGAAAATAACAACAGCACAAGTCAATGAGGTGTGTGCTCTGAAAGATGCAAGTATATAAGGTGTATGTGTGTGTAAATTATGTGGAAGGAGAGAAGTCATTTCTGAGGATATTTGTTCAGAGAGGGGAAAGTCACCACACCTGGAAACCTGCAGCTCCATTCTCGTTCCACCTGGTACCTCTCAGCATTGCATTCCCTTAAGTGCCTGGCATTGGCTGACACTCTAAACTGACACTTGTAACTGACACTTGTTACTAGCACTTGGAACCGCCACTCTCTGGGCTTGATTCTCTCGAACAGGTCTCTTTCTCCTATCTCACTCAGAACTAACTCATTGGAGCAACTCTCTTCTTTTGTTCAGAACTCAACTCAACTCCAAAACTCGTTACAAACTGCGTTGCTGGAGATCTTATTCGCTTCGCCCCTGACGCCAATCACGTCCTCTTTTTGGCATCTTGCCACGCTGATTGCCTGTCTTTCTGTGATTCATCTATCACGATTTGTCTGATGCATGATGGGCAGGGCTGCTGGTTCAAGGTGGGGCAAGCAGAAGGGTTGTACCGTGCATCCAATGCCTACGTGAATGCCCACCTGCTTGATTGGAACCTTGTTTAACCGATCAAAGTGCTGGAATTATTCTTGAGATGACTGAAGCGCTGAAGTTGCTGCTTCGATGATCGAAGTGCTGGACTTGTCACTTAGACGATCGAGCACTAGTGTAATGGAGTTACATGGGTCAAGTGTCTTGAGAGTGTGGTTTGAGAATATGGTATGATAAGGATGGAGTGTGAGAATGAGGTTCGATTACAGAGTAGGAGAATGCATGAAGGAGAGCCCAATGGGGGTAGTTCTATCTACATTCACAATGCATCTTTTCATTCCACTGATACAAGGGGAGAGGTAATCTAACTAAGGAAAAATACTATGGAGATATCTAAACTCCAGGGTTTCTTTATGTGTTGGATGTAACTCCCCAGGGTCTTGCAAAACTGCAACAGTATGATTCCTTTACAGTGAAAAATCAATTAAAATGCTGGCATTTCTTGAAATATTGTGTCTCACTTGCAGAACCTTTTGAATGCCCCTTGTTTGTTACATTAGGCTCGTTCTTTTTGCAATATAATAAAAAACTAATTGTTAGTCTCACCCAAAGGGGTTGTGAGACTATTGTAAAGGATCTGTCTGTGTGTCTTTGTGTGTGTTCACCTCCGTATATTTTCGCTTAAAGTTTTTTTTGTCTCTGCAAACATTTGTCTGATCGATGCAAAACTTTAAACATAGGAGGGACTCTCCATGGAGAACATTATATTGACAAGTCTGACATTATAGGTCACATGGCATGGTCAGCCATATTGGATTAAAGGTAAAAATTTTGACATCTCCGAAACAGCTCAACAACAAAAAAATTGAAACCTGACATAAGTCATCAACTCCCCATGGGGTATATCGGGTGATTATGATGAGATCATCGGAAAAGTGAAATTCCAGCCAGAATTGGTTGAATCAAAATCCTTATCTGAGAAATCTGAGATTTCATACATCTGATCACAACCCGATGTGAGTGAAGAATCAAATTTATGATGTCATGTGATCTGGCAGCCATATTGTATTGAAAATAAAAACATATGTAATCTCCAGAACCGTTTAACAAATCGGTGCAAAACATCATACATATTGTAACAGCCGCATGACCTGTTCCAGTTACACATTTCGAGTTCTGGGGTCGTTTAAAAACGACCATAACTGCTAGCAAAGTCCACAGCTCCAGGCAAGTTGCCAGACCTTTGTCATGTTACAATCCTGGGACCATATAACCCACCAAGTGATGTGCCAATAGGTGCACGCGAACTTCCTAATCTGGCCGAGCAACCGCAGATTGTGAGCACTCTGACCTGGATTGAGCCAGCTCGTCTCACGATCCCAAAAATCACCAAATGAGACCACCACAACAAGCGTAATCCATCCTCGACACCAGGTACATTTATTTAACAATTAAATGGCATGGGAGAAGGATTACATGAAGCAGTAACAACCAGTATGCAATGAACAAATATAAATGAATTGGTAAATAAATACATTTATCCCTTACCACCCTCAAACAACCCAAATGTTGTAGACTTCTTAACAGTTCTTATCTTATGGCCCGTTCACCTTCTTGATAAAAACATAATGCAGGGAATACAAATAGCAAGACCGAGAGGTCGATTGCAAACCCAGAGGCAAGCTGTGCAGGAGTCCGGAAGCAGAGTTATCAGAGTTCTCTGGTACAACCTGGCATGAAAACTCCTCAAGCTCTGTAATCATGACTCCCTCAAAGCCCTCATTGCTCCAAGGATTAAATGTTCACAGCTCCAGCACACTTGACTCTGCTCATTCAGAGACTCTGGCATTCTCCTCCCTCTTGCTATTCCTAAAAACAGTTGCCTCTCCTCTCGGGGTAATTCTCGCTCTCTCGGATTTCACGTCCCTTTCCTTCAAAGCAGCCATTAACGGTCAACCACACTTGAGATAAACTCAATCAATAAAGCTGTGGATAATGCAATGTACTGTATGTGACATAATAGAGTGCATGGATGATATGGATATATGGGTCATAAAGCAGTGGGCCACAATAGTAGTGTGTTCAGTTAGATAATAATGGTATTGTTGTTCAGAATGAGCTCGCGAGGTGATACTATGTTCTCCACTAAGTGCCGTTCTAGTTTAAACTGTTCGAATGGCCTGGGGGTTATGTGCATTTTGCTCTGACTGGTGTGTATCTCAATTTCTACAGCTGCCTAGAGTGAGGTGTTTTATTCATATCAGTTTTCAATGACATTCATGGACTATGCAAAGTTGGTTTTCAGCCATGAAAGTGTTTGCAACATGTCATTCGTACCTGTACCCTGAAACTCTCTTTACCTACCATTGTTAATGGCATATTTTGTTTCTTCACATGATGGACCTTACAACTAAGACAGATAAATTGAGAAATTTTAAACTCAATAAAAAGAAGTGGGGAGAAAAGGGAAAGGGTAACAATGGAGCATATGGAGGTGGGGAGATGAGATGTCAAAAAAAAAAAAAAATGGCGCACATCAAATATAGCCATATTTGCAAATGTCCTAAGTAGTTAAAATACCTGAGGCATTGGTTGTCAAACACATACAGCTTATTGTGGATAAACGGTCCCTGCCGAGGGAATCCAAGGTAAACTCCAAACTCTTGGCTTATGGCATCCAAGGCCAACTCCACTTTTGGGTTACTAACGTCCTCCACTCTCATGGCCAATCTGTGGCTCTCAATGGAATCCTTTCATCTCCTCTCCCTATCAAGGCTGGAGTGACTCAAGGCAGTGTTCTAGGTCCAATCCTATTCCTAATCATCATCAATGATCTCTCTGACTCTCAGGAGAATCCTCTTTATCTCTTTGTTGATGACTCCATCCTCTGCTGTGACATTCCTCTTCCTTCAGACAGGTAAAAGCCTCTTCACAAAATCGGAAACTGGTTAAATAGTTGGAATATGTCTTTTAACCCAGAAAAAATCCCACGCACTCACTCTCTCTTCAAAAGGATAGCATGGCAAACCCTCCCATCCCATCGACTTTCTCAATAACCCCCCTCAAAGAAGTTCAGTCACTCAAACACTTGGTTCTCTCTCTCAGCCATGATCTTTCTTGGGCAAACCACATTTCAAAGTTGGCCTCCAAACCCAGCATATCCTCATCAACTGGGTATCTTCTATCGTGCAGAATCCTTCCTTGGCACAGCTTAACTCCTATCCACCAAGAAGGCTTTCTTCTAAGCTTGATGGAATAATGCTTTCTGCTCAGGGCTAATGCCCTGCCTCACATTTAACTCAGCTTGACGCCATGGGAACCAAGGCATTCAACATAATTGGAATCTTCCACGATGAAGGGGAGTCTATGGGGTTAGCACTTTGCCATCACCAACAGGTCGGTGGTGTCTGTCTTCTTCCACCTCTTTGCTGGGCTTGCACCCTCTACCCTCTCCATGCTTATCCCAACCCACCTCCCCCCCCAAGTATCGACAGGGCACATACGATCCACCAGCAACCCCCCTCTCGTGAAACTCCAAAAATCTAGGATCACTGCTCACCTGCACTCATTTATTCCTCTTTTTTTTCCCCCGCCTGTGGAACTAACTTTGACATTCTCTTTGATGTCATCCTTCCCTTCATGTCTTCAGGACAGCTGTTCATCACCATCTTGTATCATCCCCCATCCAAAAACATGATCTTTTCTCCACCCATTAACTCCCATCTCCTCACCCCCAAGCTCACCTCTTTCCAAACTTTTTCCTTCCTGAGAGTTTGCTTCTGTATAAATCCTCCCTTGTTTGCCCGTCCGTCTATTTCTCCCTCAACCCTGCTGTTGGCATTCCCCCCTTCTCTTTCTGCTGTTCCTTTTGTTATTTTGCATCTTGATCCATTCTGCGTTCTAACTCTTCAGGGTGCTTTGACATGTATATATATATATATATATATATATATATATATATATATATATATATATATATATATATATATATATATATATATAATAATACAAGTGGAGATTGGCTCGCTGCGCTCGCCTCACCACACATCACAATAGAGGCACAGGCTTGTTTTAACTGAGAATGACTGTGCGTGAGTTGCTGCGTTGTCATGGAAAATACAAAATAATATTTAAAACACCTCACCGCCACATTCTGAAAAACACCTCACCGGCACATCATTAAAAACAAACTCACTGCCACATCATTAACGACACCTCACTGCACGTTATTAAAAACACCTCATCTCCACGTTATCAAATCACCTCACTGTCAACGTAATAAAAACACCTCACTGCCGCATTATTAAAATAACGCACCACCACATTATGAAAAACACCTCAGGTCAGGTCAGGTATGGGAGCATGCAACAGATCAGCTCGTCGCTGTGTCAACTTTCCACCGGTACTCCAGGGGCTTCCATCTGGCCATCCCCCAGGCAGATGCCTGGCCCATTCCAATGTACTTGAGATGCTGATCAACCTGCTACAACCATGGGACACGTGGCCAGCCCATTGGCCTCCTTCACTTATGAGGCTCCCTTGCTGAGAGAATCTGATGAGCACGATCAGCATCAGGAGAACGAGCCACATGTCCATACAGCCGCAGCTGACGCTCACGGACTATGCAGGTGACAAATCTCATTTGAGTCTCTCTCAGCAACCGCTCATTGGACAGAAAGTCAGACCAGCGATAGCCAAGGATTCTCCGAAGAGACCTGGCGCCAAAGGAATGAAGTTTCCATCTCAGCTCCCTGATCAGAGTCCAAGTCTCACATCCGTAGAGCAAGACTAGAAGCAACAAGGACCTGAAGACTCAGACTTTCATCCTCCTGCACAGGTACCGGCACCACCATACCGCATTACCCAATGAATCCATGGATCCCCAGGCCCGAGCCAGACGTTATTGACCTCTGGCTCACAGCCAGCAGAGACATAAATATCACTGCCAATGTAAGTGAATCTCGACATCCTCACCACAAACAGCTACAGACAAGAAGGCAGCATCCAAGATGGCAATGAAAGCCTGGATCTCAGTTTTGACCCAGGAAACCCGTAATCCCAGTGGCTCTCATTCCTCATTCAGCACCTCGATGGCCCCCAAAAGGATATCTGGAGTCTCCGCAAAGATGACTGCATCATCTGCGAAATCAAGGTCGGAAATCTTGACATTCCCAAACGATGCACCATAGCTTGATCTCTCTGACATTCTCCCCATAATCTAGTCTATACAAGTGCTGAAAAGTGTTGCGGCCAGTATACATCTCTGGCAAACTCCAGTAACAACTGGAAATCGGTCAGAGATGGTACCACCACATCTCACAGCACTCTTAGTTCCAGATATAGTTCAGACATCAGATTGATCAGTTTTGGTGGCACCCCACGAAGACCAAGAATCCTCCAGAGGGCATCCTGATTCACTAAAACGAATGCTTTGCAGAGATCAACATAGGCTGCAAGCAGCCCCTGCCAAACCTATCGTCTGCGTTTGGTGAGGACACTAAGAGCATGGATACCGTCAATCGTTGACCTCTTTGGTGAAAAGCTGATGGATGCTGATGCTCAAGCAGATGGTGGTGAACCCCATCAATAATTATCCAAGCAAAGACCTTGCCCAGCACTGAGAGCAGCGTCACCCCTTGGTAGTTGCTGCCGTCCTGTTGACCACCCTTCCCTTTCCAGAGAGGGACAACAAGGCTCCTCTTCCAATCAGTTGTGATGATGCCTGTGTTCCAGGCAGAGCACAGAACTGTGTGCAAGGATATGAGTACAGCAATTCCACCAGCCTTCAGAAGTTCAGCATGGATGCCACAGATCCCAGGAGCTTTACCCCATTTCATGTGGTTCTCCACAACCTGTGTTTCCACAAACAAAGTTGGATTACAGATGATTGGAGGGTCAGCAATAGGGATAGTAACACCCCCTACATCCAACTCGATAGCTGGTGGATCAGCCTGGTTCAACCAATCAAAGTAACCGGCCCAGCTGGCCTTCACTTCACACTCCTTTGTCAAGAGTCTACCACCCTCCGCTCTAACTGCAGTACCGACGGATGGGCATGGAGAAACGCAATGCGTGGATTGCCCTGTAAGCAGGACAAGAACCACTTGACCACAAGTGATACTCTACGCCCTCACAATTTCCTCGCACATAGGCCTCCTTGCCCACCCTTAGCACACTTACAGTTTTACGTCTCAGTTCTCTGAACATCTCAGCTCTGCCATTCAGCCTGGCCCTGCAACTCTGGTCAATGGTATTCATTGTCACTTGAGAGACAAAATTATTCTTCACCTGACGGTGAGTTCCGAGACATCCACTGGCAACATCAAGGATAGTAGTCTTGAAGGCACTCCACAACTCTTCAGGATTCCCCAAAGTGCCCAGATCCCCCAAATCTCCACTCAGCCTGTTCATAAACTCCTCACCTACCCTCTCATCCTTGAGCTTGCCAACATCCAGCCTAGGATGGGATGGTACCATTCTCCCAGATTTAAGCTGCAACTTCATAGTTGCAACAACAAGTCCATGGTTGGTATTGAGGAACTGAGCACTCTGGTCAACACTGCAGTTCTAGACCATCCTCCAGCGACCATCAACTAGTACATGGTCAATCTCCTTTGCCACATCTCCGTTGTTGGAATACCAAGTCCATGCGAAGAGCCTGTGTGTGCTGAAACTCTGAACCAGCCACCCTAAGTCCATGACTTCTTGCAAAGTCAAAGAAGTTAGTGCTATTCTTGTTCACAGTTCCAGACCCATGGGGAGCAACACGTGTCTCATAACCATCCCTATCAGTTCCAGTCGATGCACTGAAATCCCCCAAGATGAGAAGAGTATCTTACCTGGGGCACTGACAAACTACAGACTCGAGTGTTACATAGAATACATCATTCACAGGGAGATCACTCACCTCAGTCGGAGCATATACAGAGACCAGAAAAATGACACCCAAGGAGTGACGAATCCTGAGTCTCATAATATGTTCCTTGACAGTGTTACCTCACTTGCATTTGGAATCATCTTATTGGACACAGTTCAGCAACTCCTTGGGCATGGTATCCATCAGAGACACAAGACCAATCGTAGGTGTGACTACCCACTATGATCTCTCCACAACCCGGTCTCCTGCCACCAACCTCCTTAAAAAAGTAACCCAACTGCAGGAGGATGTCCGCAGACACAGTTGGCTACTAGATATGGATGGCTGTTGGATCACAAGGAGCTCCTCCGCCCTATGACAGGTTTTGTTTTTAATCCAGTTGGGTCTCCATATCCACACATCCTCCTCGCCAGGCAACCTGGTGTGGGAGATGGTTTAGGTGCCTGCTGCAACCACATGAATACATCTCACTGCCACATTATTAAAAGACCTCACCATTACATTATTAAAACACCTCACCGCCACATTATTGAAAACACTTCACCTCCATGTAATTGAAAACACCTCATTGCCACGTTATTTAAAACACATCACTGCCATGTTATTAAAAACACCTCACTGTCACGTTACTAAAAACACCTCACTGCCACATTATTAAAAACATCTCACTGCCATGTTATTAAACACACTTCATTGCCACATTATTAAAAATACCTCAGTGCAACGTTATTAGAAACACTTCACTGCCACGTTATTAAAAACACTTCACTGCCACGTTATTAAAAACGCCTCACTGTCACGTTACTAAAAACACCTCACTGCCACGTTATTAAAAACACCTCACTGCCACGTTATTAAAAACACCTCACTGCCACGTTATTAAAAACACCTCACTGCCACGTTATTAAAAACACCTCACTGCCACGTTATTAAAAACACCTCACTGCCACGTTATTAAAAACATCTCACTGCCACGTTATTAAAAACATCTCACTGCCACGTTATTAAAAACATCTCACTGCCACGTTATTAAAAACATCTCACTGCCACGTTATTAAAAACATCTCACTGCCACGTTATTAAAAACACCTCACTCCCACGTTATTTAAAACACATTACTGCCATGTTATTAAAAACATCTCACTGCCACGTTATTTAAAACACTTCACTGCCACGTTATTAAAAACACCTCACTCTCACGTTACTAAAAACACCTCAGGTCAGGTCAGGTATGGGAGCATGTGCCAGAACAGCGCGTCGCTGCGTCCACTTTCCGCCGGTACTCCAGGGGCCTCCATCTGGCCATCTCCATCTCCTTGAGATGATGGTCAACGTGCTGCAACCATGAGGCACGTGGTCGGCCCACTGGCCTCCTCCACTCATGAGACTCCCTCGCTGAGAGAATCTGGTGAGCAGGATCAGCGTCAGGAAAACGAGCCACATGTCCATACAGCCGAAACTGACGCTCACGGACTATGCAGGTAACAAATCTCATCCGAGTCTCTCTCAGCAACCGCTCGTTGGACACAAAATCCGACCAGCGATAGCCAAGGATTCTCCAAAGAGACCTGGTACCAAAGGAATTAAGTCTCCGTCTCAGATCCTTGGTCAGAGTCCGAGTCTCGCATCCATACAGCATCCATAGAGTAAAAACATCTCACTGCCACGTTATTAAAAACATCTCACTGCCACGTTATTAAAACATCTCACTGCCACGTTATTTAAAACACTTCACTGCCACGTCATTAAAAACATCTCACTGCCACATTATTTAAAACACTTCACTGCCATGGTGTTAAAAAAACCTGCCATATTATAAAAACATCTCACCACCACAACATGAAGAACACCTCACCGCAACTTCATTCAAAAATCCTCACCACCACATTGTTAAAAACACCTCACCACCATATAATTTTTTATTTTATTTTTTTGTATACCTTGGTCGAGGCTCGTATGAGAGCTAACACACAACTCACAGCAAGGAGGCATGAGACAAGAGGGGCGGGAGTGGAAGGGACAAAACAGTGGGGAACAGACACATTAGGTGAACTGTGGAAGGGAGAGGGATGGGGATGGGACGGGGAACATGGCGAAGAGAAGATGGACATTTCAGGGACTTTCAGGAAGGAAAGTAGGAGAAATGAAGGAAGTGGGCTTGGGTGGATTATCGGGGGTAGAAAAGATCGAGGATTTGGATGGGGGAAGATAAGAGGTGGTGGTGAACAGCTGTTTTGAAAGCCTGGAGGGAAGAATGGGAAAGAATAGAGTGCGGAAGTTTATTCCAAAGGCGAGAAAAAAGAGGAATGAATTAATATTAATAACACCTCACCACCATGTTATTAAAATACTCACCAACATGTTATTAAAAACACCTCACCTCCACGTAATTCAAAACAGTTCCTACTGTGCAATTCAAAGCACCTCACCACACATCACAATTTAGACAGGTTTGTTTAAACTGAGGATAAGTGCGTGAGTTGTTGTGTTGTCATGATTTACACCAATAAGAATTCAGGCATCTATTTCGCAAATTATATTGTAATATTCATGATATTGCATTTTTATAAGCAGTTGAAGTTGAACATTCAAGTTAATTAAAAAAAGAAAAATCCAAAATAATTTTGTTTTTTTTCTCAAAAAAACCCCCCCAAAAACAACCCTTCGGACACACATGGGAGAGGTAGGTGCAGCAAGGGAGTTTGACATCATTTCACAAAAAATTAAGGGAGTAGTTCAATTAAACCCAGGTAGCAAGGATTACATAAATAAATTGACTCCTCCCATGCTCTTCCAGCCAAAGAAGCTGCATAAAGCAACCATGAAAGGCTACCCAAGGTAATCCCTTTGCTGTTTCAAACACTTCCCAGAGTTCCTCCACAGCTGTAAAGATGGTCACAAATAATACACACATGAGAATCCCAATGATACACTGAAATTTGGAGAATTTGTTTTTCACTTGGAAGTTGTGGGTGAAGATGTGTAAATAAAGGTGGAAAAAGTCTGATTTAATGCTATTTCATTCCAGTATATGAAGCAACAAAAGGTGAAAATTTTGAAAGGGGTTGTATAGGCACTGTACATATACAAATGTGAAACTTACCAAGGTAGATCATAATGGGGTGTGGGTGGGGTGGGGTAAAGGGGACTTCGTGACCACCCTGTAGGGTACAGTACAGTTCTCTACATGTGAAGTTGATGTTGTTTTCTCTTGGTTCCGGGTGTCATGATCATTGTCACAATTGATAGTTGCATTTCCACAGGATTTCCACAAATCTCATGGGATTGGGAGTTGGATAGGCAACCGTTACGGGCCATTTTAATCTCGATCGTGCTTAAGCCTTTGTAGCTCCATAAAAGGTAAGAGTGAATAATCCCCATCCCCATTCCTTAGTTGGTGAGGGGAAGTGTTTTAGGCCCCAACAAAAATATACCAGGCAATACCGGGTGCCCGTGCTAGTATATCATAAGAGAAACTAAAAGTGCCATCAAAACAAGCTCCCACATTCTCTTCAATCCCACTCTTCCCTCCAAGTCTTCAATACAGCTGTTCACCACCATCTCATGTCTTCCCCGATTCAAAACCATATTCTTTTCGACCCCTGTCAATCCACCCCAACCGACCTCGTTTAAATTCCCTGTTTTCATCAAATCAAATGGTTATGATGTTTTCATCATAAATGAGAATGTCATCCATCAAATGGCACATCAAGTTGAAGACACATATGCTAAGTTGAGGACCAGGTTTCCTGGTGAGGAGGGTGTATGACATGGACATTGGACACCCAGCAGAATTAAAAACAAAACCTGTCAAAGGGCAGGGGAGCTCCTTGTGAGCCAAAGACCATCCATATCTAGTGCTCAACTGCATCTGCAGATGTACTCCTGCAGTTGGGACACCTTTTTAGGAGGTTGGTGGCAGGATTTGCACTCTGGCCACCATAAAACCCTTTCCTCTGCAAAACAAATGAAAAATCTGAAAACCCATTCCGTGAGAGTATCTCCTGTGCAGCTGTCCTCCGCAGGGCAGCTCACTGGGAGGCAGAATTGGGGCAAAGCCTTCAGGATCTCACTCTTTGATGATAGGAGGAAAATCGTGGGGGTAACCTTCCCGGGTCAGATTGCGGTAGTGTGTGTTGGGGTGGTGCTGAGGTGTTGTCCACCAGACGGTGGTCAGCTTGGCTTAACCTGAGGCGGTCCCTTCGGGTGGGTGCCTAGAATGTCCTATCCCTAAGAGAGGATGATCACCTGTCTCTGTTATCATCTGAGATCAAGCGTTTGGACATCAGTGTTGCAGCATGCCGAGGTTCGGAGACGGAGTGTGGCGATATCATGGCGGGTAGTTACACCTACTATTGTTCTAGTCACTCTGATGGTTTCCATGCCAAGGAGTTGCTGTAGCTGTGTCCAACAAGCTGACTCCAATGATAATTGAAGTAACCCATTGTCAATGCGCATATTATGAGACTCAGGATTCATCACTTCTTGGGTGTCATTTCCCTGGTCTCTGTCTTTATGCTCCAACTGAGGTGAGTGATCGCACCATGAAGGATGCATTCTATGCCATGGTCCAGTCTGTGGTTTATCAGTGCCACAGGCGAGATACTCTTCTTGTGTTGGGGGATCTCACTGCATCGATGGGAACTGATAGGAATGGTAATGAGACATTTGTTGGTCCCAATGGGTCTGGAACTGTGAACCAGAATAGCACTAATTTCCTTGATTTTGCAAGATGTCATGGAATTAGGGTGGCTGGTTCATGGTTTCAACCCCCACGGACTCATCGCTGGACTTGGTATTACAATGCTCGTGGTGTGGCAAAGGAGATTGACCATGTGCTCATTGATGGTCACTGACCCAGAACTACAGAGTCTACCAGAGTGCTCAGCTCCTCAATTCTGACCATAGGCTTGTGGTAGCATCTCTGACATTGCAGCATAAATCCGGCAGAGTGGTACCATCCCAGCGAAGGCTGTATTTTGGCAAGCTCAAGGATGAGAGGGTAGCTGCAGAGTTTGCAAACATGCTGAGTGGAGATTTGGGGGTCTGGGTGCTTTGAGAAATCCTGAAGAGTTGTGGAGTGCCTTCAAGACCACCATCCTTGATGTTGCCAGTGCATGTCTTGGTAATCACCAGAGGGTGAAGAAGTGTTCGGCCGGTGACTTTGAGTGGCTGTACCTGGCTGATGCACCAGCTGATGAGATGGATGTCATGGGTGTTATTATCTTGAATGCTGACCCTCCTATCAATTGTGATCCACCTTTGTTTCTGGAAACACAGGCTGGGGTGAACCGGTTGAAATGGGGTAAAGCTCCTGAGATCTGTGGCATCCATGCTGGACTTCTCAAGGCTGGTGGAAGTGCCATACTCATGACGTTGCATGCAGTTCAGTGCTCTGCCTGGAACACAGGCATCATCCAAACTGACTGGAAGAGGGGTGTTGTTGTCCCTCTCTGGAAATGGAAGGGTGATCGCCAGGACTGCAACAACTACTGAGGAGTGATGCTGCTCTTAGTGCCGGGCAAGGTCTTTGCTCGGATAATTCTTGATATGGTTTACCACCGTCTGCTTGAGCACTAGTGCCCAAAGCAGTCAGGCTTTACACCAAAGAGGTCGACAATTGACCGTATCCTTGTCCTTCCGGTCCTCACCGGGCGCAGCCGAGAATTTCGGCAGGGCTTCTACAGCCTATATTGATCTCGGCAAAGCATTCGATTCGGTGAATTTGGATCCCCTCTGGAGGATTCTTGGTCTCTGTGGGGTGCCACCAAAACTGATCAATCTGATGTCTGAACTATACTCTGGGACTGAGGGTGCTGTAAGATGTGGTGATACTTTCTCTGACTTATTTCCAGTTGTTACTGGAGTTCATCAGGGGTGTGTATTGGCCCCCACATGTTTTCAGTGCTTGTATGGACTGGATTCTGGGGAGGATGGCGGAGAGTTAAAGTTGCGGTGCATCATTTGGGAATGTCAAAATCTCTGACCTTGATTTCGCAGGTGAAGAAGTTATCTTTGCTGAGACTCTGTGTATCCTTCATGGAGTCTTCGAGGTGCTGATTGAAGAGTGGGAGCCACTGGGGTTCAGGTTTCCTGGGTCAACATGAAGATCCAGGCTTTCAATGACATCTTGGATCCCGCTGTCTTGTCTATACCTGTTTGTGGTGAGGATGTTGAGGTCACGGAGAGATTCACTTACATTGACAGTGATATTTGCGTCTCTGCTGGCTATGGGCCAGAGGTCAAAAGACGTCTGGGTTGGGCCTGGGGAGTCATGGATTCACTGGATCATGGGGTGTGGCACTGTCGGTACCTGTGCAGGAGGATGAAAGTCTGAGTCTTCAGGTTCTTGGCTCTTCCAGTCTTGCTCTATAGATGTGAGACTTGGACTCTGACCAGGTCTCTTTGGACAATCCTTGGCTATCGCTGGTTCGGCTTTGTGTCCAATGAGTGGTTTCTGAGAGAGACTCAAATGAGATTTGTCATCTGCATAGTCCGTGAGCATCAGCTGCAGCTGTATGGACATGTGGCTCGTTTTCCTGACGCTGATCCTACTCACCAGTTTCTCTCAGTGTGGGAGCCTCGTGAGTGGAGGAGGCCAATGGGCTGACCACATGCCTCGGAGTTGCAGCAGGTTGATCAGCATCCCAAGGAGATTGGGATGGGCCAGGCATCTGCCTGGGGGATGGCCAGATGGAAGCCCCCGGAGTACTGGTGGAAAGTGGACACAGCAACACGCTGCTCCGGCACATGCTCCCATACCTGACCTGACCATATTCTAGCATTGGTGACTGGAAAACATGCAAGATCTCACAGTATCTTTTGACAGAGTTGGAGATTTTGTTTTTTTTATGTCACCAGCACCCTGGCCAAATTCAGTTTCTGCCTTGACCAGCTCCAATCAAATGTTAGGGATAAACAACCAGTTTGTGATATTTCTTTCCTGGTTTATTATCAAAGATATCGATCTTATTCCTTTTTTTTCCAGAAAGGCATCTTTACCAGATCAGAAGAGTGTCTATAAGATAAGGCGTTCATTATATTATAAATATAAAGCATGGCATATCCTTTCAAGCTGTTTCCTCTTTGTGTTAATGAAGATGCACTGCTGGTTTTGTGAGCGGAAACAGCCAGTGCAGTAAGCTTGTCTGATCACAGATGCAAAGTGTGATTGTGGTACATCTGTAGCCAATGGCAAAACACCTGCCAGGAGAAACTGTGGTGGCGGTGTGTGGGTGTGGATAGTCGCCCAGGGCTGTGGATCATCTGACAGCAAATCTGCCTAAACAGGCAGGAAAGGGGAAGGAAGTGGGGAATTGGACGGGAGGTGGAAATGGGGTGTGAAGTTGGGGCATGTTGAAAATATGGTATAACGGTGAGATTCATTGTTTGGGTGGTCATTTGGTGATGTTGTGTTGGAAGGGATGTGTGTATAAAGGCAACTGAATACAGGCTTCACGTGACCAGGATTACAATGTATAAATCAGGATGGTTCCTGCTGCTATTTTGTGGGTTGTGAGTTCATCTCCAGGTAAAAGAATGGCTTAGACTTGCTATTACCTAGTGGATTACTGGCCTCAGAAACCAATTTGATGGTCCCAACAGAATTGAGCTTTGGAGAGCCTGAACTAATAAACAGATTCATAATACCATGGATAAGTACATTTGTTAGTTTTTCTATTCCTGGCCCTCCACTCCCTCCATTTTTTCCATTTTTCCAAATAATTATTCACATTTTTTGCAGAGTTTTTGGTATTTTCTTTCATATAAAGCAAAATGATTGATTAACCAGGTGGATTTATAAAACTTTTCTCATTATAAATTAGCACTGAGGCAGTGATACATAAGTGGTTTTAATAAGAGATGAGATCATTATATTTTGGAGCAGTCACCCACAGGTCTGTATCAGTGTGACCACTCCTTGGCTTTTTTCACAAGATCTTGGCTATTCGTTGTTCACCTTGGCATCTTGGTTTTCTATTATCATCGCTTTTCCGAAACCTTGTGAATTCTTGGCTTTTTTCATTGGCTCATCTTGGCATTTATGAAAATGAAGAGTGGTCACACTGGTCTGTATTCTTACAAATAAAAATTAATGACTGACAGAAACAAAAGAGCATTATTTTTCCACTTAATCATACTATATATAATTTGATATGTGTTTGTTTGCAGGCGTGTTTGTAGGTTTGTTTGTTGGTTTGCTTATGAGTTTGTGTGCTTGCTTGACTTTTGTACATTCTTAAACCGCTGGATGGAATGAGATGAAAACTTATGCGTTTTCATACAAAGTCAAGGCTCATGGAAGAGCAAGAACACTGAACGGATCAGGGTGAAACAGAACAAAAGAACAGCAGAAAGGGTGGGGGGGGACACCAACAGCAGGGATGAGGGACAAAATAGAGATTTGGACAAATAATGGACACCAAACAGTTTAAAAATGGTACGTGCTGCTTCCTTGCCTGATATCCAGCATTTAAAAATCATAGAGCATGGACAAACAACTACAGGTTGGCAAACAACTAGCGCAGGCTTTAATGGTCCTAATGGCCTCCGCCTGCATCACAGTTCCTTGGAAGTGAAGTCGTATTATCAATCTGTCCCCCACGCAGCGGGAGGCGGGTTTATGCAATCCTTTAATTATGTGTGCATGCGTCTGTCTGACGATCTGTCCAAGCCAAAACGTTTTTCCCATTTGAGATTTAGTCATCAAATTTGCAACAAACATTTATTATAAGAATAAGGAGAACACTAATTAGTAAAAGTTAACTTTTTTTAAAAAAACTTTTGTTTTTATCAAGTTTAGTTTGAGTACAAAGAGGATGTGGACAGGCTTTGCAGTTGGGATGCTTTCTAGTTATTAGTATGCAAATATTACAGCTGTTAAGCCCCACTATGAGGCATGGGGGTGGGGTGGGGGGGGGAACTGTGAACATTTTGGTAAAAATATGAAACGTCTCACGTTGATGATAATCACCACTGGGAACATTTTCAAGGGTGGGCCCATCTTGGATCTCACCTATTTTAGGGGTGGGGCCATGTTTTGAAAAGTAGGGGGCACAAAAAGGATCAATCTGACCCAATCAGCTTGTCTTTCTGTTTATTTTTTTTCTTGTCTGAAATTGGAAAATAGAAGATGATGGTACATATTCTGATGAAAATCCATCGTGTGTACTGCCTATTCTGTGGGAACGGCTTTATTTGTTGTTGTTGTTTTTTTTTAAGTAGGGGCACAAAACAAAAAATTATCTGACCTCTAACAGTCCAACTTGATGCCAGTTTTTGTCTGAAATTGGCAATTAGAGGTAGGCTGTACATTTTGAGATGTTGAGCCATCTTGCGTCTTACCCATTTTTGGGGTAGATCTACATTTTTGAAAACTGGGGACGGGGAATAAGTTGAAGAACGAGCAATGTGATTATCATTTCAACTTTCTGTGTACTTTTATTCTGATGGAAGGAATGGAGGTTGGTGGTACAGTTTCAGATGTTGTAGAGTTGGCCAATCTTGTGTGTTTCCAATTGTAGGGGTGGGTATACACAATGAAAAATGGTGGCAAGACATTAAATACAAGCAAACAGACTGAGTCAGTCCAAAGTTTGTCTGAAGTAAAACTTGGAAGTGATACTACAACATATGTGATAATGTTTATGGGCATGAGTGTACATACATGTAATTTCAAAGCTTGACTTATAAATCAATCAACCTCAAATTGCAGCTCAGCCACGATTCTCATGCTACATATTAATACAGCACTTGTAACTGTACGGTCTCTACTCTTGAAAGTCACATCAGCACGATTGTTATTCCTGACAGTCCTCTGAGCCAGAGCAAGTGTCCAGCACAGTACATTTCAAGACAGCTTTACCACACTTGCAGTGCCCACTGCAAAAATTCTTACAGTTTCAGTGTTAAAGTTCATAGCAGGTCTCAGATTCTTCTGTTGGAGTGGTCCAGAATGGTTGTCACAATCAGGAGCCTTTTTTATATCCCCCAATCTGAAAGACTTAGCAGCCAGCTGTGGATCGAGACACAGGCAGATATATATATATATATATATATATATATATATATATATATATATATATATATATATATATATATATATATATATATATATATATGTATATATATATATATATATATATATATATATATATATATATATATATATATATATATATATATGCACCATCGAGGCTCGTGGCAGAGCTGGAACACAGAATGCATCAGGACATAACATAACAAAAGGAACAACAGGAGAAGGGGGAAACGCCAACAGCAGGGTGGAGGGAGAAAATAGATGGAAACGGACAAACGGAAAACAGGTGAACGATGAAGGGTGTGGGAGAAAGCAAGGGGTGGACAAGATGGATAAAGAAGCAAAATTGTGAGAGGGTAGGGATTTCAACAGTTATTTTGATAGCAGACATGCTTAATGCATTGCATGAAGGAAGCAATTGGTGGTGGGATGTTCTCCAGTGAACGAACCTTCTGCGTAAACAATTGTTTTCCGGCATCATTTATATCATCGATGTCACTTGTTCTACAAAGCAGACACACAACAAAGTGCTGGAGCAATGACAATGAAGCATTTGAAGAGTTAGACAGTGTCATTAGCAACAGGTCAGTCACCTCAGGGTACACATTCCAGAAGTCCCATGCTGTCTTCTTCCTTATTCTGGTGAATGAGGACATGTTATCACAACTTATCAAAGCATGGAGCAGTGGGAGAGTTGCTGACTTCCTTGGACCCATGGATGCAGCAATGTCATGAATGGGTACAAACCTAAAGTTATTGCTTACTCCAAAGGCTACCGACAGCTCATTTGGCTTGATATCATTACCTCCACCATCGAAGGTGGATGGAGGTTATGTTTTCACCTCTGTCTCTTTGTCTGTCCGTTTGTGAACAAAATATCTCAAAAAGTTGTGCGGACATTCGGACGAAATTTGATGGAGAGCTTGGATATGTGACACTGACCAATTGATTAGATTTTGGTGAGGATCCAAATTCGGATCTAGATTGGAGAATTTTTTAAGTGATTTTCTTCATCATTGAGAGATTAGTTAAAAAATGACATACTGCAGGATATCTTAAAAAGTTTTGGACAGATTCGGACAAAACTTGGTGGGCAGGTTGGGTTTGTAACAAGGAACAATGCATTCGACTTTGGTGAAGATCCAAATCCAAATCCGAGAATTTTTTCAGTAATTCTTCACTATTCAGTGATCGCGTTAAAACAATATATAGCACGATATCTGAAAAAGTTATGGACGGATTTGAATGAAACTTGGTGAAGGAGTTGGTTACGTGACAAGAACAAGCCGATTAAATTTTAGTTCAGGTCCGAATCCAGATCCAGCCTATCAGTGGGATACAAAACATAAACCAATCAGCCTGGCAGAGGTATGTGCTCTACCAAGTGCCCTTCCAGTTCACAACTGCTGCTGCCAGCACCACAACATCACTGTCAACTGTGCACATCATGAACTTCTTGCGCTCTTTCTTCATGACATCTGCAACATGCAAAAACATGCATGTGTCAGCTTCTTCATGTGAGCTTTGTGCAAGCCTGCTTACATCAAGTATTACTAGAGAACAGTGAACACTGCTCTCTTCAGTTGCATATATTTCCTTGCTTGTACATCCATCATAATGAACTGCTGTGTCAAGAAGCTGAACAGTTCTTTTTTTTTTTTTTTTTTTATACCTTGGTCAAGGCTCGTAATGAGAGCTAACACACAACTCACAGCAAGGAGGCATGAGACAAGAGGGGCGGGAGTGGAAGGGACAAAACTGTGGGGAACAGACACATTGGAAACAGGTGAACTGTGGAAGGTAGAGGGATGGGGATGGGACGGGGAACATGGCGAAGAGAAGATGGACATTTCAGGGACTTTCAGGAAGGAAAGTAGGAGAAATGAAGGAAGTGGGCTTGGGTGGATTATCGGGGGTAGAAAAGATCGAGGATTTGGATGGGGGAAGATAAGAGGTGGTGGTGAACAGCTGTTTTGAAAGCCTGGAGGGAAGAATGGGAAAGAATAGAGTGAGGAAGTTTATTCCAAAGGCGGGAAAAAAGAGGAATGAAAGAGTGAAGATGAGCAGTGATTCGTGATTTTGGTAGTTTTACCAGAAGGGGGTTGTTGGCAGACCTTGAGCGCCCTGTGGAAATATGGTGGGGACAAATCGCAGAGAGAGCAGGGGGGGGCAAGGCTGGAGAGGAGTCGGTAGAAGACAGAAAGACCTCCGACCAACCTGCGGTGATTGAGTGAGAGGCCCAAAGACTCAGCTTCATTGCGGGAGATGCCGATGATCTTAAATGCCCTGGTTTCGACAGCGTGAAGCCGAGAAAGGTGGGAGGCAGGAGCACCAGCCCAGAGGGGAGAGCAGTACTCCATCAGGCTATGGACAAAAGCTTTGTAAGTGGTCAGGAGCTCAAGAGGGCCGAGGAAGGACTTAGCACGACGGAGGATTCCCAGTCGGCGACTGGCTTTTGAGGCGAGGTTGGAAATGTGACTTTCCCAGGAAAGGTCATGGCAGATAGTGAGACCTAGAAGCTTGAAAGAAAAGACTTCTTCCAGAGGATTGTTGAGAAAGTGGATGGGGGGGTTTTGTAAACGGTCCTTTCGAAGAGACATAGTGAGAGTGTGAGATTTGTCTGGATTGAAAGACATGTTCCACGTGTTGGACCAGTTTGTGATTTTATCCAGATCTGCAGTGAGTGAAGAAGCTGCTGCTTGCCGGTCTGAGGGATGACAGATGGTACGGCAGAGGGTGGAGTCGTCGGCAAAGAGAAATAGAGGATTTTCCAGAGAGTCCGAGAGTTCTGTTCTGTCTTATTCTCATCGACACACAGAAAGTCTTTCCAGTTCTTTGGAATTGCTGATGTTTGAACAACTCTTCTCCAAAAACCCTCTCACCTCTTTTGGCTGGTTGTACCCTTCAGACCATTTGGCCGATATATTTCCCAGATTTGTGATGTTCTCCAGCTGCTTTATTATATCTGGCAAGGACACCTGCTGTGCATACTCAAATAAATGTCCTTACTGCTCCAGGATTCAACAACTGTACCATAACAGGACCATCCAATTAAATGGCATCAACTACCGGAGATTCAGTGAATGTTTCTAATTTCTACTTCTAAACAGTGCATTAACTT
This sequence comes from Eptatretus burgeri, assembly GCF_056783735.1. Taxonomy (NCBI): domain Eukaryota; kingdom Metazoa; phylum Chordata; class Myxini; order Myxiniformes; family Myxinidae; genus Eptatretus; species Eptatretus burgeri. The sequence goes on from NC_140972.1 coordinate 42,432,017, forward strand.
TGCCTTTGTGTCACGCCAAAGTTTGCCTCTCTGTGACAGAAGGTGGACCACGGACGTGTCTGGTTTTCATGGGCAAAAATCGGGTCTACATCTCTTTCTATTGCCTGACATGCATGATACAGCCTAGCAAAGAGGCTGCATCATTATTTAGTGATTGCACTTGTAGCTTGTCTTTTGAAGGATTCTTGGCTGGTCGGCTGCTGAATAATTTTATCTTATTCTTTGGTAATTTATTACTGGCTTCACACATTTGGACAGCCTTTCCTCAATAAATGTGTTGTACCTTGCTACCCCAATGCTTCAATATTTTTTTACAGTTTCCATAACTGATTCTTCCATTATGTCTTTTGTTTCCCACTTGTGACATTCACTTGCACACAATCTGAGAGTATGACTTTATGATGTATAATGTTTAAAAATTACTTTAATTGCCAAACCTCTTTCTGGGAAAGGTGTAGTTATCAATTACAAAATTGTTTTAATGCATGTATTTAAAAAGTAGATTAAAACTGATGATCACAAAGTTCCTTGAACTTTGAATGTTGGAGTAAGTTTGCTCCTCTGTGTCTCATGCCCCCTCCCCTTTTAAACAATGTTGTCCCACCCCTAAAATAAGCAAGATGTAAGATGAGTCTACATCTGAAAATGTAAAACCCTCCTAATATTTCCATTTTACACAAATTTCAATGCTGAAGTCAGTTTGCTCATTATTTAGAGCCATGCCCCCCCCTCATGTTTTAAGATTCTGGCTCCACATCTCAAAAGGCAACATGACAGAAGGGTCTACATCTTAAAATGTATAAATGTCATCATCACGTTTCCATTTTTAGACACAAAGTCACATGAATGTTGAATGTTAAAGTCTGTTTGTTTATTATTTGGAGTAGTGCCCCCCAAATTCTGGCTCCACTCTTAAAAAGGGCAAGATATAAGATGGGTCTACATCTGAAAATGTATAACCGTCCTTGTTTCCATTTTAAGGGAAAAAGTAGCACAAAATTTCAACGCTGAAGTCGGCTTACTTGCTTTTGGTATTGGCCCCCACTTAAAAAAATGAATTGGCCCCGACTCTAAAATCGGCAAGACCAAGGCTAAAAATGATATTTTACCCATGAAGAACCTCCATTGGAAACTTCATGCTTTTACAGCAAAGTGCACAATTTTCCAGCATAATAGTTGGACTATAATGTGTATAGTATAGCACTACCTGGTGGGAGGTGGTATTTAAATTTTCTGCATGAAAACCGTAGATATCACAGAAGTGGAGGAATTATTCCATAATATTAAATTGGTTTTGTGTTTGTTTTACTTCCATGAACTCCTGAACCGCTGGATGGAATGAGTTGAAAATTGCTGGTTGTATTTGGGGTGTGCAATGGAACTTTTTAGGTGTGTTAAAAATAAATCATACTCTCAGTTGTGGGAACTGCCAAAAAAAAAAAATCATACACCTGGAAAATCATCACACCGGTGGTTCGGGGGTTATTGGACACCCCAATTCATCATCATGTACCTTACTCTACGCAGAGCGTTGGTGCTGCTGAAGCAGTTACTGAGCTAAAATGTTGGTGCGGTCGTCATTCCTAATCAGTAAGTCAGGGCAGGAGTTTCTCAGGAGTCAGGGCAGGGCAGGGCAGGAGTTACTAATCAGTAAGTCAGGGGCAGGGCAGGAGTATGTAATTTGTTCAGGGTGCCAGCGATATCTCGCCAACTCTTCAGGAAGGACACCGTGAGATCTTTAAAATTTATAGTTGGCACCCCAATTCTCTTCACGTCAATGTGTTTCATACAGTAAGTATAGTGCCACTTTGTGGAAGCTGTTATTTCAAGTCAAAATAAAATGCTGTACGGTGTACACCATAGACATCATAGAAGCGGGGGGATTAACCTGTCCGCAAGGACCATTTCTTTGCTCGTGTTTTCAGCCAAACAAGATTTTTCGACTGTACTTCTGCATTAGTTCGTGGGTTTAATGATAAACACTAATGTATTCAAAAATAATTGAATTGATTCAGTCTATTTATGCCACTGCCACTGCCATTGAGCAGAGTGATATGATATCTATATACATATATATATATATATATATATATATATATATATATATATATATATATATATCTTTACAAATGGGAGGAGAAATGGTGTCGGGGTAATCCTGAAGGAAGATTATGTCAAGAGGGTATTGGAGGTGAGCAGAGTGTCTGACCGAGTGATGAGTGTGAAGTTGGAAATTGAAGGGGTGATGATGAATGTCATCAGTGCATATGCCCCACATATGGGGTGTGAGATGGAATATAAAGAAGATTTCTGGAGTGAGTTAGATGAAGTGGTGGAGAGTGTATCCAAGGATGAAAGAGTGGTGATTGGAGCAGATTTCAATGGACATGTTGGGGAAGGGAATAAAGAGGATGAGGAGGAGATGGGGAGGTACGGTCTCAACAAGAGAAATGTGGAAGGGCAAATGGTGGTAGAGTTTGCAAAAAGAATGGAAATGGCAGTGGTAAATACGTATTTCAAGAAGAAGGAGGAACACAGGGTGACATACAAGAGTGGAGGAAAGTGCACACAGGTGGATTACATCTTAAGTTGGAGATGCAACCTGAAAGAGATTAGAGACTGTAAGGTTGTGGCAGGGGAGAGTGTAGCTCGACAGCATCGATTGGTGGTCTGTAGGATGACTTTAGAGGTGAGGTTGAGGAAGAGAGTGAGGGCTGAACCAAGGACCAGATGGTGGAAGCTGAAGGAGGAAGACTGTTCCGTGAAATTTAGGGAGGAGGTGAGACAGGCGTTGGATGGTGGTAAAGATGGGTGGGATGATTGGGCAACGACAGCAGAAGTTGTGAGGGAGATAGCTAGGAAGGTACTTGGTGTGACATCTGGACAGAGGAAGGAAGATAAGGAGACTTGGTGGTGGAATGAGGAAGTACAGGAAAGTATAAGGAAGAAGGGGTTGGCAAAAAAGAAGTGGGATAGTCAGAGAGATGAAGAAAGTAGGCAGGAGTACAAGGAGTGGCGTCGAAAGGCAAACAGAGAGGTGGCAAAGGCCAAGGAAAAGGCATATGACGAGCTGTATGAGAAGTTGGATACAAAAGAAGGGGAAAAGGATTTATACCGATTGGCAAGACAGAGGGACCGAGCTGGGAAAGATGTGCTGCAGGTTGGGGTGATAAAGGACGCAAATGGGAATGCACTGACGAGCGAGGAGAGTGTGTTGAGAAGGTGGATGGAGTACTTTGAGGAGCTGATGAATGAAGAAAATGAGAGAGAGAAGGTTGGAAGAGGTGGAGATAGTGAATCTGGAAGTGGGGTGGATCAGTGAGGATGAAGTGAGGACTGCTATGAAGAAGATGAAAAGTGGAAAGGCGGTTGGCCCAGATGGTATACCAGTGGAGGCATGGAAGTGCTTGGGAGAGATGGCAGTGGGGTTGTTAACCAGATTGTTTAATGAAGTCTTGGAAAGTGAGAGGATGCCGGAGGAGTGGAGATTAAGTGTACTGGTTCCGATTTTCAAGAATAAGGGTGATGTGCAGAGCTGTGGAAATTACAGAGGGATAAAGTTGTTAAGCCACACCATGAAGTTGTGGGAAAGAGTAGTGGAAGCTTGGTTGAGAGGAGAGGTGACGATCTGTGAGCAGCAATATGGGTTTATGCCAGGAAAGAGCACCACTGATGCAATGTTTGCTTTGAGAATGTTGATGGAGAAGTATAGGGAAGGCCAGAAGGAGTTACATTTTGTGTTTGTGGATTTAGAGAAAGCTTATGATAGGGTGCCAAGAGAGGAGTTGTGGCATTGTATGAGGAAGTCGGGAGTGGTGGAGAAGTATGTGAGGATCGTGCAGGATATGTATGAGGACAGTGTGACAGCGGTGAGGTGTGCGGTAGGAATGACGGACCGGTTTAAGGTTAAAGTGGGATTGCACCAAGGATCGACTGGGCCCTTTCCTGTTTGCAATGGTGGTGGACGGGTTGGCGGGCGGGATCGGACTGGAGTCTCCATGGACTGTGATGTTCGCGGATGACATCATGATCTGTAGGGAGAGTAGGGAGTAGGCTGAGGCGAGCCTCGAGAGGTGGAGGTACGCACTGGAGAGAAGGGGAATGATAGTCAGTAGGAGTAAGACGGAGTACATGTGCGTAAATGAGAGGGAGGGTGGTGGTATGGTGCGGTTGCAAGGAGTTGAGGTGGGGAAGGTGGATTGGTTTAAATACTTGGGATCAACTGTCCAAAGTAACGGAGAGTGTGGGAGAGAAGTGAAAAAGAGAGTGTGGGCAGGATGGAGTGGGTGGAGAAGAGTTGCAGGAGTGATTTGTGACAGAAGGGTAGCTGCAAGAGTGAAGGGGAAAGTATATAAGACGGTAGTGAGACCAGCTATGTTGTATGGTTTGGAGGCGGTGGCACTAACAATAAGACAGGAAGCGGAGCTGGAGGTGGCAGAGTTAAAGATGCTGCGATTCTCGTTGGGAGTGACGAGGATGGACAGGATAAGGAATGAGTATATTAGAGGGACAGCGCAGGTAGGACGGTTTGGAGACAAAGTGAGAGAGGCGAGATTGAGATGGTTTGGACATGTGCACAGGAGGGAAACGGAGTATATCGGGAGAAGGATGCTGAGGATGGAGCTGCCAAGCAGGAAGAGAAGAGGAAGGCCAAAGAAGCGGTTCATGGATGCGGTGAGGGCGGACATGCGGGTGGTTGGAGTGTCAATGGAAGATGTGGAGGATAGAGCGAAATGGAGACGGTTGATCCGCTGTGGCGACCCCTAACGGGAGCGAGCCAGAAAGAGGAAGAAGAAGATCTTTACAAATAAAATATTTCTCAACAGATGACAGAGAGCACAATTCCTTGTTAGAAGAGTGAAATTGTTCAAAATACCTTTGTAAGCATAATTGTTCTGTATGGCGTTCTCTTCAAAATATTTGCCAAGAGAATATCCTGTGTGAATGAACATTCCTTCGAGGTGAGATCACGAGTCATGTCCTCCAAGTCCTTTTTGAATCAAGTCTGCATTCTTGTATTATAGATATGGTATGCTTTTGATTGGGAATAAGGTGGTGACATTATATATTGCATTTTAAATGACACATATAATTATGGCTTTAAATTTTCATCATACACAACATCAGATGCTGATTGTGATGATGATGATGGTGGTGATGATGATGATAATGATGATGAGAATGATGACATCTTAAGAAAGTGAACTCTCAACATCGTTTACTTGTTGCTTAGTGGTTGCAAGTTGTGGGTCATGATTTGTTAAGTTTGTATTTTTATTTATTTCTGCAGTGTCCAAGTGTGGCATTGGAGTTTGAAGATAGATAATATGGAGGATAATTACCTGAGTGATGAATGGTGAGCTGCTACCTTGGCACTTCACTGAACCCATCTCAAATGTAATGTTTTAATTGCATCCTTCAACTTGGATAATTTTCATGTATTTAAACATGCAAAGATCAAACTAGCTTTATTCCTTTGATCATCACAATAAGGAAGGATTTGAAGCAACAAAGGCAAGTCGGCCTTAAGGAGAAATATTTGAAACCCTGTGAATTAAATATGCATTGCAAGTCTTTTATCGTCATTAACATCATTATTTTAGCACTGTGGATGACACATTTTTGAATCTCTCATATTGTCCATGGTTCTTATACACCATGACACTAAAACCTTGTAAAGCTGTTCCTGTTAATTTGGTACTCCCAGTGAAGAAGCACGTGGTTCTCGGAAATTTTCTTCACGGCTGCTTTTGTAAGTTAAAACAGTCCTCTGTATGAGGGTTCAGCTGAGGACGTTAATACATGGACCAATGTCTAACTTTGTTAGTTTGTATGCATCATCTCCAATTTGTTCACTACCATTGCAAAAGCAGTCATTAAACATCCCATGATGAGCCTTGACATCTCTGCAAAAGGAAAGAGTTGTTTGTAGGTTTTTATATTGTTATGTATATGGGGGTTGATGGGTGCTGGGTGTTAATGTTATCAGAATTAGGCTATTCCAGCATTACTCGTGTTACAATTTTGGCCATTTTCATCGATTTGATTGACTCCGTAGGCCTAATCCTTAGATTTTTGTTGAAGGCCATTATTTTTTCCTTATTATATCATCTGGCCCCGTAGCATATTAATATGATGAAAAGATCCTTTTATACATTTTGAGTCGATATTTTTCAACCGTTACAAAAAGAAGACATGGGAATTTTAGTGTCCACTTTAAAACAAAATTCTCGTCAAACCGTTTCTTGAATTTTTAAAAATCCAGAATATTGAAAACTACCTTATATCCTACGATGTCAAATAATCCAGTTAATCCATGACTCCCCAGGCCCGACCCAGACGTCTATTGACCTCTGGCTCACAGCCAGCAGAAACATGAATATCAGTGACAAGGTAAGTGAATCTCTCGGTGACCTCAACATCCTCACCACAAACACGTACAGACAAGATAGTGGCATCCAAGATGTCATTGAAAGCCTGGATCTTCGTTTTTACCCACGAAACCCGTAATCCAAACAGCTTCGACTCCTCTTTCAGCACCTCGAGGGCCCCCAAAAGGATATCCAGAATCTCCGCAAAGATGACTGCATCATCTGTGAAAACAAGGTCAGAGATCTTGACATTCACAAATGGTGAGTTTGAAATAGGTGTGTATGCCAATAGTAACAGATTGGCAAAGTGCAAGAAAAACTGATCCCTCTGGTTTCAAAGGAGATCATCCCATAACCAATCCTAACACCAAATTGTTACAGGTGAGGGGATTCGAACCAGGGTCCCATAACATCACTACGAGGGTTACAAGGTGAACCAGTGACCAGAGCGACCCTAGCTCCGAGTCCCAGCCTGAATGGCCGAAGCCCGTAAGCTGGCCGAGTGGTTTTTGGAAGCTTGGATTTTAAGGGTGGAACTTGCGATTTGAACACTTGTTTCTCAACTTGTGTGTAAACATGACGTGTTTGTGATTCTCAATTAAGTTTTTCCAACACAGATCCATGAAAAAATGTCACAAAGTCAAACACAATGTAATACAATCAAATTATTTCAAGGGATGGGATACACACAGAAGGCAAAACGATAAAATAAGTAAATCATATAGATACGATGATGGGCTTAATTAATCAATACTAATAAAAGGGTGTGTGTGTGTGTGTGTGTGTGTGTGTGTGTGTGTGTGTGTGTGTGTGTGTGTGTGTGTGTGTGTGTGTGTGTGTGTGTGTGTGTGTGTGGTTTTTTTTGTTTGATTGGTATCTCCCATATGTGGATTTCAGAATGTGGAATGGAGTCCTCCCAGGTTAGGCTCAAAGTATCCCCCTTCATTTCAGTTAGGGGTCATGATTCATGGACTAAACTGTGAAGTTTTCTGTTCTCTAATTTTTGTGGTGAGGACTCTCTTCAGGATCGTCACTGAGCCCCGGAGAGCTTCCAGCTGTAGTTCGTTTGTAATAATATTCCCAGGGATGGTTTTAAGCTCAACCTGTAAAGTAGTTCCGGGAAGCTGATGAGATGGCGCGTCGTCCATCCGTCCGTCCACAAATACTTGCAACTCCTCAGAAAGTACACATACGATTCAATTGAAATTTGACCACAAACTTCATTACCCATGATGGCATTAAAAAAGGGGGTTTGAAGGGGTCTATGGAGGGAGTTTCCAGGGGTGAGGTGGGGGGAGTGGGTTTCCTCCCCAAAGAGGTACTTGCTTCCTTCTCAAACGATACACACAATTCCAATGAAACTTCACGACAACCTTCATCACCCATGACGTAGCAAAGTTTGTTCATGACATTTGAAAAGTCTACCTCTAAGGGAATTTAAGGGGGGTTGCCCCCCAAAATATGCATTTGCTTTCTTCTCAGAAACCACACAGACAATTTTGATGAAACTTGACCACAACCTTTATCACCTGTGATGTACCAAGGTTTGTTCTTGGCATAAAAAAAATCCATCGGTATTTACTTTCTTCTCCATTATATATTTTGTGGGTCATCCATGCCTACCAGTGGTTGTCTGGTTATCTTATCCAGTCACTACCAGGTGAGCACCCAGCGGTATTGCCCCCATGTTTAATATCTCTGTGAGATTCTTTGTCATCATTCCTGGAGGTCCAGCTATCACTGGTACAACTTTAGTATTCTTCAGCTTCCAGGATCTTCTCACTTCATTCTTGAGGTCTTGGTGTTTGGTCATTTTCTTGATTTCTGCATTCTTTAGTCCGAAATCACTGCTATATTAACACCTCAATCAGCAAAGCCTTCTTCTCTTTTTTTACGTACCTTAGAATGATATCTGGCCGCAAGGCTTTGTTTTCGATGCTCACGCTCGATGGGATCATTAGTTCTTATGTGAGCGGTAGGTACTTCCATGTTTTCATTGATTACTTTTGGTTCATGTTCCCACAAATTTTCCGGAACTGGGACATGAAAGTTTTTTCAGATGTGCCAGCGGATTACATTGTAAACTCTGTGTCATTGTGTGTACAGCTGTTCTGACATGAGTTTGTTTTTGTGTCTGTGTTCAGTCATTAGGCATAACATATCATTCTCTTTACTAACTCCACCTCTACCCTCAACTTTCTCCCTTTTTTATACCTCTCTCTCTCTCTCTCTCTCTCTCTCTCTCTCTCTCTCTCTCTCTCTCTCTCTCTCTCTCTCTCTCTCTCTCACTCATCCTCTCTCTCTCTCTCTCTCTCTCTCTCTCTCTCTCTCTCTCTCTCTCTCTCTCTCTCTCTCTCTCTCTCTCTCTCTCTCTCTCTCTCTCTCTCTCTTACCTCCTCCTCGAATCCCTCCCTCACACGCCATAGCAACATTTTGGGAAGCATAGCTCTCCCCACCTTTCCCCCCCTTTCCTCGCTCTTCCCCCCTTCCTGCCTCCTCTCTCAACCCCCTGCCTTCATACCCTCCCGTCAGCGAAGCGACGGGTTGTATTTGCTAGTTACTTAATAATGACACAGGCCACACAACCAATACGAAAGGCCAACGCAACATTACACACGTGGACCCTCTATTTAACCAAGGGTGAGGAAAGGGAAGCCAAGCAAAAATGTAACATTTGCAGGGAATTCAAATAAAACGGGAGATATTAAAAGAAGGGAATTGTCTTAAGGCCTATTAGAGGGATGGTTTATTCTACCGTAGTGTGAGAAGGAAAAATGCAGGAAAAAAGAGAAATTGCCCAGTCATCTGGGTCTGCAATTTTTTTGTTCCTCAGAAGATGCCCTTTTCCTTTCCTCCACCTTTTCATGCACACAGCATTCCTTAATAGGGTTCACCAGACGTCGAGTCCTTCACACAAAAGCAAGTTGAGACCGCTCATGCCATGAAGCATAGATCGTTTTCCACAGTGAAAAAAAAGGATGCCTTCTTTTTCTTCTTCTCTTTTTCCTTCAGGCCGGCAAGAGGGTCAAGCTCTTTACACAGTCGTGGTTGTTCACACCACCATTGGTGAAAATGCTGTGAGGAGTCAAGTAAGCCGATAGTTGGGAGAAACGCTTGGCAAAGTTAAGGAAAACAAATCAATACAAAAAGGTCCTATTTTTGATCCCATAGCTGACCCGGCATTTCATGCATAATACACCTAAAACGTCATGAATCATCATGCATTATTTGCAGGTGGCGTTTTTTTCTTCCAGGTGGAGCGGTGAGCGGAGGGTGGCTTCTCGGTTCTTCCGCTATTTGGTAGTATCTACAGTCCGGTGTTCTCTTTGATTTGTCATTGGTAGGTTAGGGCCAAATTCCGCTCTTGGTGATCCCTATGAGATGCGACTAAATGGAGGGTGGAGTGGGAGATGACAGGTGAGAGCTTCCAGAGGATCGGGCACGAAGTGGGTTAAGCCTGTTGAAGAAAGCAGTGATGAGTCGGAGATGTGAAAATGAGTTAAGGCTCAAGAGGAGCCGGATGATATATTCCCAATTATAATCTCGACTATGGAAGGACCCGAGCCATTGATTTTTCGGCATCCCAATAAAATTGGCAACTTTAATTGGGAAAGAATTTGGCTTTGTCCACAGTGCTAAATAGCTTAGATCAGGGGACCTAATGATCCAGTGTAAATCAGTGGCCCAGCGGGAAAAAATTCTGGGAGTATCTCTCTTCAGTGGTATCTGAATCTCTGCTCTCAATTCCAGGTCATGAAGGGAATGCCGGGGAGTAATTTATGGGATAGACCTTGACATTAGTGTAGATGATATCAAGAGTCATTTGTGTAATGATCAGACCAGCACACAGGATCAAAGCAACGGCTTTAATAATTGAATATCCCAGGAGGGAAATGACATAGAGTTCTGGTAATGCCAGATCTACAAGATCTAGTGGCAACACCCACAACAATTTGGCAAATATGGGAGTTCATGATGCCCGTCGTCTCACTATGGTCAGGAATGGGGATAAGGTGGACACGACTTCTGTGGTGTTGTCCTTATCCAACCCTGTTCTTCCTCCTAAAGTGTTTCTGGGCTATGAAACTTTTCTTGTTCGGGAGTACATCTCTCCCCCCTTAAGATGCTACAAATGCCAACAGTTCGGCCATACTGCACCATCCTGTAGGGGTAAACAACACTGCAAGTGTAATTGAGAACATGAGTATGATAGCTGCAGGAGTGTTAAAATGTATTGTGCCAATTGTGGTGGTGACCATAGTGCAGCCTACAGAGGTTGTTTGGAATTCCAAAGAGTGGCCAAGATACAAGTCAAAACTACTGGGAAGTTATCTTATGCAGAGGTGGTCCTCAAGGTCCCCAAAATAGTGTTGCCAATGAAGGAAGTCAATTTGATCAGTAAAACTTCAACCTCGTTAAAAATACAGACAACATTGGTTGGTTGTCAGACTGAGTCCATAGATCAGGAATGCCAAACCGAGCATACAAATGGCACAGTGGTTTCAAACCTTTCCAGAATGTGGTTTATTGGTTTCATTACTGAGGTGGTCAATTGTACAGCTCTTGTGAAAACGAGATCAGAGAAGATTAACATAATCTCTTCTGCAGCCTGTAAACATCTAGGTTGGGAGGGCATTTCCTCCAAGGATATTAACAAGATATTTAGCAAGACAGGTGATAAAGGAGAGAGAGACCAGTTCTAATGCCAAACAGTCCCAGGACTCAATGGATTGTTGCTCATAATGCAATGGAACACTAAAAGTCTAGTTGCCCATGGATCTAAATTTAAACAAATTATCGCCGATTTGGTAACGAAACCGGATATAATATGTTTGCAAGAAACATGGCTCAAAAAACTTAATTGATTCTATATTTCGGGGTAAGCCCTTAAACATTGGGATAGAGCAAGTGGGAATGGGGGTGGCTGTGTGATTCTTTTCATATTTGGTATTCCTTTCTCAGTCATGGAAGCCATTGCAGAATTGGAGTGTAACCTTTTCAAGATCCATGGCTCAAGGGGAATGGTGTTTATTATAAATTTCTACATCCCTTGCCAACCATTAGTGCATGAGGCTCCAGGAGGCTTTTAGAAGGGGGGATGGGGTGGTTCTTGTATGTGGGGATTTCAACAGTCATAACATTCTTTGGGGCTCTAAAATCATGGATAGAAATGGTGAATGTATCGAGGGTTTGATTGATGAATTTGAAATGGTGGTATTAAAAGATGGAACAGGAACATGTATTCATCTGTCTACAGGGAAGATGTCCCCTCTGGATCTTCTTCTCATTTCTTCAATTTAAGCAGCGAGATGTGATTGGATGGTCCATGATGACAACCGAGGAAGTGATCACTTTCCAGTGATCACAAATTTTAAATTAGAAAGAGATCCTGAGGACACACAAAGACTGGCTTCTTGGAACTTTTCCAAGGCGGACTGAAGTCTTTTCTCATGTCGATGTTCCAATGAAGTGAAGGAAGGGATTGTCAATCGCGATATTGAGTCTCAAGAGGAATATTGTCCTAATTATGAATAACATAGCTGGGGATACAATCCAACGAACAGAAGTCTGGTGGGTAAGAAAATCAAAGTCCTCTGGTGGGATGAGGGTTGCAAACAAGAAATCCAGGAAAGAAGGGCAGTTCTTAAAAGATTAAGGAGAACCCTTAGGTTGGAGGATGTCATGGAATATAAAAGGAAAAGGGCATATGCTCAAAGGACTCTTAAACAAGCAAAGACTGCCTCTTGGAAATTTCTTCGATTAATCCAGACAACTCACTTAAAACCATATGGAAAAGAGTAAAAAGTATGTCGGGTGTTAAATCTAGATGGAAGTCGATTCTGTCTTATTTTCCAGAACAAAATCTTTTTTTTCAAATATAGACAAGGCAGAGGCCCTGGACAAATTCTGTTCTGGAATTGGGGCCGATATAAAGTATGATGAGTTGGAATCTCGTACTCCCCAATTAGCAAATCAATTCCTGGTGACCATCAACATAGTTCAGCCTCTAAATTATTCACTTAATCTCGACTTCACTCTGCAGAAGCTTAAACAGGCAATCCAGGAGGCTAGGAATAGCGCCCCAGGCCCAGATCGGTTATCGTTCCTCATGTTCAAGCACTTTGAGGATTTGGTGTTGGATGTGACCCTTAGACTCTTCAATAAGGTCTGGGCTTTAGGGAAACTTCCCTGTGATTGGAAACACTCAATTGTAATCCCTATCATTAAAGATGGGAAAGATAGTGCAGCTCCATCTTCATCTCATCTGATTTCTCTTATTTCAGTTGTCTGCAAATTAATGGAGAAGATGGTGAACAATCGCCTGGTTTTCTTTCTGGAAAAGAACAACCTCCTGTATAAATTCCAGAGTGGGGACAGAAAGGGACGGTCTGTTATGGACCACATTGCAGCTCTGGCAAATGAGGCTAGGAAATCCCTAAATAATCAGGAGTCTCTCCTGGGAGTGTTCCTTGATATCCATAAGGCATATGATTCAGTTTGGAAAGATGGCTTCCTAATTAAGATAATCAACCTCAGGATTAATGGAAGAATGTTTGAGTGGATTAGGGACTTTTTATCTTGTATTTCCTTTCAGGTGAGGGTCGGTCAGTACCTCTCCTCCATTTTTCATACAGATAAGGGCATCTTCCAGGGTCGCAGCCGCAGCCCAACTCTCTTTAATATTCTGATTAATGATGTAGCTTCTCATTCCAAGCTCCACAGCAAGATATTTCTGTTCGCTGATGACATTGCCATGTGGATCCATTGTAAGAGTTTAGCCCTTTCGGGTAAAAAAAATTCCAGAATGATATCCGTCTTGTGGAGCAATGGGCCCTAGACTGGGGATTTAAGCTGTCGGGCAACGAGTCCAAGTTCATCATATTTTCCCGCAAGAAAAGGATTGAGGACATAGCGATTGCAGTTAATGGTACTTCCCTCAAACCATCTTCTGAAGTGTCATTCTTTGGAGTCATCTTTGATTAGGGATTAACCTGGACTCCCCATGTTAAGATGCTGACTGGTAAATGTGCTAAAGGCATCAATTTATTACGTTGTCTTTCTGGTACTGAGTGGGGAGTACATCATGATAGTCTTCTCCTGCTATATAAAGCCATCATTTGTTCTCATCTGGATTATGGTGGCCTTGTCCTTGGGGATATGTCCATGAGAAATAAAAAAACTGGAGATTGACCAGTCTAAAGCCATCCATATCTGATTAGATGCATTTATCAGCATTCCTGTTTCTGCCCTTCTGGTGGAAGTGGGTGAGATGCCCTTGTCTCTCCGTTTGGGAATTTTTGTAATTTAAATATTGGGATACAGCCACCGCACCTGACGCTAACCATCCGAGTAAGGCCTTATTTGCAAACTGCTGGGAATATCTGAAGCTTGATGAGAACTCCACTTTCCCACCTTTTGGCCTTGCATGTAAAACGACTGCTAAGGAAATGCAGTTGGATTCCCTTCCGGTCAACCCCCATCATAAAATTTAGATTTAGGCCCTCTGGACCCTTGAATCCCCTCGCCTCCATGTGAATATCTGGGGAAAATCGGACACAGTTAATACTGCGGTGACATGCAATCAGGTATTGAGTTTATCAATTGAAATTGGAGTCAATCATTGCACATATATACAGATGGCTCCAAAGAACCTTTTCTTGGAACGACAGCTGCTGCAATATGCATCCCTGACCTCATGGTGATCAGGGCATTTCAGCTAATGAATCATCTCTCGGTCTTCTCGACTAAACTATTTGCCATAGTTCTGGCTCGAGAATGGATAATTGATTTTAATCCTCTCAGTGTGGTTATCATCTCTGATTCACTTTCCGCATTAAAGTCATTGGAATCCTTTCAGGATGGTTGTAGGAATGACTTTGTCCTTTAAGTTTGGCATTTGGTTAATATTGTGAAGTGGAGGGGTCTGGTGGTCTACCTGTGCTGGATCCCTGCCCATGTCGGCATTGGTGGAAATGAGGCCTGTGATCTAGCGGCTAAGCATGCCCTTAAACTGGAAAATGTCACCCAAATCCTCCTGGGACCATCAGAAATTGTTAGTCTGGCCAAGGGCCAGATTGAGAAAATAAATGGCAATTTCAGTGGGACTCCAGCATGAAGGGAAGATTCTGTCACATGGTGCATCTGGATGTGGTACCTCTAGTTCAACTTCCCATGCTTTCCCGGAGAGACCAGGTAGCTCTTGGTCGGCTAAGACTTGGGCACTGTCACCAAAATTCATATCTGTATAAAATTGGGGGCCACCCGATGGGGTTTTGTGAGATGTGCAGGAAACCTGAAGATCGAAATCATTTATTCCTAAATTGCCCTCTTTATGAGGGAACCAGGTGGCATTTTGTGCAGAATGTCAGAGTAATGGGAGATCAAGGTGTTGGATCAACCTTGAGCATTGAGTCTGATGAACCAGAAGAACCCTCAACTCTGTAAGCTGGTACTAAAGTTCCTGGAGTGTGGGAAATCCATTTAAATTTCTTTACACTCGATGGGATAATAAACAATTTTGATCATGTTCAGGTGCAGGCGTGTATAGAGCCTACTGGCTTTGAAAGCATCATTAAAATTCCAAATATAACAATAATAATAATAATCTTATATATTATTTCTGAGTTTGTGGTTTCGTGTCACGCTATCTTCGACTTTGTTCTGCGCTCGAGTAACGTGATATTCGACTTACATTAACTCAAAGACCATATGAGGTGCAAAAACGCGATGTTGAATACGTCCTCAACCATTTTTTGGACATGCATATACCAGTGTTGTTTAAACTTGGCAGACCGATAATGAATGATGGCTTACATACATATGCACGTCATTTGTTTTTGAAATAAGATCCAAGATGGCTGACTGGTGGCCATTTTGTCACTTAAATGTGTCCCCAATCATTTCTCAGACATGTATGGTCTGATTTTGTTCACACTTGGCAAAAGCACAGTACATGATGGCATACACGTGCCCCTCACTATATTTTATGATGTGATCAAAGATGACTGACTGGTTGACCAGCGGCCATTTTAGTTGTACATAAATATGGGCTGCAGCCATTTAACTCCATGCAGCAAAATTACTAAAACAATGGGATCTATTGCATTTTATGTCTTTTTTTTACTTGTTTCTTATTATGTTGAGATATACCCGTATACACTTTACCAACACCGCTCCGCACATACCACCTTGAATTATTTATTATTACTTTTAGTGATTTAAATGTAAAATATACATCTCCCACTTTTAAGGTGTGTTTGGGGCTGTGTTTTCAATGAGGACTTGTATTCTTTTTTTTCTTATTTGTTGTTCCTCACTTCTACCCCAAACCCTTTACACATGTAATATGTGAATGACTCTAGAATTAACATAACAAACATTTTTGATTGATGATAACATATACCCAGAGTAGTTTAATTGAAGCAGGCAGAGAAAGTCGAAATAATGGTGTTTCTGAAAGGGTGCTGATTTCTACAGGAACCCGTGCCAAAGATGATGAAATTGACACTCACTTTGCAGTCAGGGTACTGTGCTTCACGCTGCGTCGGAGACAGAATTGGGAAATGCTTGAATAAAGATATTGTCTTTAACCAGAAGGTAATTAATTGAGATTCTAATGGCACCAAGCCACAAAACGAACATTCTTTATTGCCATTGAAATGCAAAGGAAATGATGGTTATCCATCAGTGATGTAAAATACAGGTACCCATAATCTGTGCATTGCGCACCATGTATTGTTCTATGTTTTTTTTTTGAAATATATTTTATCAAGAGAACCTATATTTGTCTTTCTTTGTGAAGCAGTCTTGTTCTCTTTTATTTGTCTTCTGAATTTCTTGGCTTTGCCACTTCCTTGGTCTGTAATAAATATAGGCTTCAACCTGCAGGTTTAAGTTGAATGATCTCATATTGCTTGTTTATGTGTTGTCTGCAGTACTTAAACCCTTCAATGTCACCCTTTGTCATTTTTATCATCTGAGCTACTTTTTCAAAAGTTGACTTATGGAAAAATTTACTTGTGACCAACAGGCAGTTTATTAGCCCTTGTTTGAGTTGGTCCAAAATGGGGGCTCATGGATTTGGTCTTTATTTCAGTGTTCACGCATGCGTGCGGCCACAACCATACCTTGGACATGTATGGACTGATTTTATTCGTACTTGGCACAAAGGCAACAAATGATGGTATACAGGTGCACATCATTTTGTTTCACGATACAATCAAAGATGTCTGACTGGCAGCCATTTTAGTTGTAAAAAACAAAACAAAAACCTGGTGTCAAACACGTCCTCCACCATTTCTCAGACATGCATTTACAGATGTTGTTCAAACTTGGCACACAGATAAATAATGCTGACTTGCATAAGCTCATCATTTTTTTTTTCGAGCTCAGATTAAAGATGGTGCCAGTGCCATGGTAGGCAAAATGAAAGGTGTCAAGCCGAATGCTCAACATGTATCCCAAAGCCACATCTAGTTACTGCAGTGCTGCACACTTGCTGATTCTATGCATGATGAAGAGCCTTAAAATCTGGATCATGCTAAACATGATGGACTTGGAGGATGGTGCTTTTTTGTTTAATATACATGGTCTAGGCTCATGGAAGAGCCAGGACACAGAACAGACCAGGATATGACATAACAAAATGAACAGCAGGAGAAAGGGGGAAATGCCAATAGCAGGGCGGAGGGAGAAGTTAGACAGATACTGACAAAAACAGACACAGTGTTGCGAGATTTTATAATCACTCTCCAAAGCAACAGGGTATACTGGAGAAAGTGAGAGATACACAGTCTGCTCACTCATATGCCGGCCAGATATCGTCGACCGAGAATTAACAGGGTCCAACTACACTTTTTAAAAGTTTGAGAAAAATGAAATCAAAAATTCAAAGTGGAATTGCTGCTATCTCATAACATTTTATTTTCATATCGTGTGCTACATAACAGGTACATATAAAGGTTACATAAAATAATCTTACTTAGTTTCCTCTGTTGCCCTTCTACATGGACTTCTTCTAAATTTGAATGAAATGTCAGATAGACCCTGTTAATTCTCGGTCGACGATATGTGTGAAGATGAAAAACATGTGTCTGACATGATTGGTAGAATGTCACGACGCATTTAAGGTATTCCATTTTGCTATACTTGCCTTTGGTACGATGCCTGGTGGACATCAGTGGATACGACGTGTGCAACTGGAGCTGAGACACCCTGAAAGATGTGTCGTCCTACCACTTGGGACTGACACAATTTCAATTCATCGTTATATTGGTGTCAACGCATCACATGATGGCCGACAAGCAAGGCTTTGCCAGTTGGCTTGAAGGGTGGAAGCGTTGACGTGATTAAGGCATATAGGCAGATTAACTCTGTCAATAAGACTGTGCAGGATGTCAAAACCTTCAATGACAAGTGGTTCATTGAGGCAAGTAAACTGGCTGAAGATGTGCGAGTAATACGGACCATGTCCTGTTGCGCTGGGCTGATGCAGACCAACACCAGTCATGTCAAAAGGGAAGGTTTGATGCAGTAATGTGTCCCATTTCTCAAAGTTGCAACATTCGCTCACTTAGGCTCACTCATATTTCTCCTTTTCGAACTGGAACACATCACTTGGTTAAACACCTCCCTTTTGACACTACTCCCCTGCCAGGGGCTGGGGCTTCGCCTTCCTTTCACATGATCATTTTTTTTAACCAAATTGAGTAGCTAAATAGAGATCCTATAAATATTTGTGTTTTATTTTCAGGAATAACTTAATTTATTCATCAATTTAAAAAAAGGCGGCGGCAGCCCATTAAAACCCCCAACCCCATTTTCATTAATACTTATACTTCAATCCCATAAGGTAATGTGTTTATTCCATCACTCATTATATATCTTTGATCATCAAATGCTGTGAGAGCTTTCTTACTTACAGTCTCTGAGAATATTTCATGTTTATAATTTCTAATAAGATTAATCTCTCTATAAATATCCTTTCTCTTCTATATACATTCAAGGTAATGTTGAATGTTCATGGTCTCTTTTAATACACACTTCTTTAGACCTTTAAGTTTCTTTTCACATTTGAATTCATTTAACCCTCTTAGTATTTATAAGCATATGCCTTTGATCTAACACCGACAAATTCACTTAGTATCTTTTCACCTAATTCATCTTTAAATTTACCAATAACCTTTTTATTCTTATTCGAAAAGAGTGGGTTATTAGGATCATAATTACTTGTATCATAAATATCTTCATCTTCTTTAATATCCTTACAAACATAATCTGTAGTTATCTCCAGTATGAAGCTATCCGGATCCATTTATAACAAAACAATATTCTCACCATATCTTTTCTTTAAATTATTATCTTACTATAAATTCACCATCTGCCTGTCTGTCTGTTCCCAGGTACCGCAAAAATAGCTGAACCAATCACAACCATTTTTGGGTGTGTAATTCTGGGACCCCTTGGAGTAAAATAGGCATAAATATAATAGCATGACCCCCTTGACGGCTCCTGTAAGGAGCAGGTGATTCTAGTCAAAGTAATCATCCAATAAATACTTTGAAAGATCTAAAACAGATGTTCCCACAGGAATCATTTTATCCATCTTTATCCTCTCTTTATTCAAATTTGCAGCACAAAAATTATCTGTAAATATTTCTGCTCTTTTAAAGCTTGGTTTATTTGTAAACTTCTCCACCTGCTGCCAAGTTGTAACAAGTCTTACATTTTGTCTATTCCTTATATTTTCCATTGTTTTCTCAAATACAGAATTATCCATCAACTTGTAAAAGTCCTCCTCAAAATCATTATTAGCCTTTGTTCTCATCCTCATATTATAATCAATATATTTACCTCACCATTGACTTTGACTAAACTTTAGTACCCAATGTACCTTTTTAACTTATCGTCTTGCTTCTATAAATTGCTTTAGATTTCTTTGATGTAAAACATACTTCTCTTTATCAAACAATATTGTTAGTAATTTAGTTGTATGAATATATTTAAACTCATTTGAAGAACTGAAGAAATGTTGTTGATAACCACCGAATTGCTCTTCATTGGGGATCTCTTTTTCAGCTCCATAAGGAAGGTCTTTATGTTTGTTATGAAGTTTTCTAGGCTAGTTTAAATCTACTTCAAAATAATACCCATAATCCCATTTATCTAAATCTTCTTGACTTGTGGAGATTATATCATCTAAGATAGATTTGAACTCGTATTCTTTCACCCATTTAAAATTACCATCGGGTTGAGATTCAGACATTGCCCAGCCATATAAGTTATTAGCATCAAAGTACATTAAGTAAGATGTGGGCTTATCAGGTGAGAAGTCTGGAGGATATTTATTATTTGCTTTAGCATATCTCTTTGAACAAAGTTGTGAAATTCTTCCTCTTTTAGCTTTTTCAATCATCAAGAGCATATCTACATCACTTAGAAGATCAAGGGGTAGTCATTTTTAACACAGCACTCTAGGCCAGTTCAGGAGATGTATAATAATGGACAGGATCAAGTCCATAAGAATCTTTATTATAACAAACTTCTCTAAATTTCTCAAACACATCAGCAAGTAGTAAAACATCAGTTATTAAATTAAGGTCAAGATATTCACCCATATTCTTTATCTCAAACTCTTTCCAAACTTGTTTTGCTCTTTCATATTCTTCACCTGTAATATGACATCTTCCTAACTTGTTATAAAAACACATTTGAGAAGGAAGTCTTGTTTCTTTAAATCCTTCAAAGGAATCCATATAATCAAATGGGTAAATGCCCTTTTTAGTAAGAAGATAAATGTCTTTACCAAAGTTGGCTTCAGTCCGAAATTGACAGGAAGTACAGGAAAATAGATGTTTGAAACCAAAGAACTTAGAGGGCTTGCCATAAATTTATGAGTCAATAAGTCTAATATTTGTATTTACACCCATTTCATGAGTATAAATCTGTTTTGTAAATGAGATACAATTTTTTATCTGTATTAGGAATTGCTGTTATCTTTCCAGGAGTCTTACTTAGTTATTTTATAAAGAGATGCATGTCATAATGACAATTATTATGAAGACATACAGGTATGAATATGAAAGTAGGGATTCTATAATGAAGATTACAGTTATTATGAGCTGCTCCTCTATATTTCCCTGTTATACGGCAATGATCTAAAGCCTGGTGTTGGCTTAGTGGTTAGGGTAGCGGCTTGGGATCCCAGGGTCCTGAGTTCAAGCCCCGTTGGCTGCTGAATTAACACCAGGGGGTTGACTCAGCCTGTCATCCTTCCGAGGTCGGCGAAATGAGTACCAGTGTACTGGTCCCGGTGTATGCCCCGGTTAGAATAGGTGTACCATATCCCTGTGTGTCGTAAGAGGCGACCAGGGTTGGCGTCAGGAAGGGCATCCGGCCATAAAACATTGCCTCAAGAAAAAGCCAAAACCCCTGCACAGCAGGGATAAATGGCTGTAAAAACGGTCATTTTATACGGCAATGATCTCTAACCCTTTTATCAGTTTTTAACAAAGCCTCTGAGCATATATGACAAATCCTTGCT
This sequence comes from Eptatretus burgeri, assembly GCF_056783735.1. NCBI lineage: Eukaryota > Metazoa > Chordata > Myxini > Myxiniformes > Myxinidae > Eptatretus > Eptatretus burgeri. The sequence continues at coordinate 42,452,930 of NC_140972.1, forward strand.
TCTTCAAATTCTTGATCTTCATTTGGAGTTAAGTCAAGAGGTTTATTTGTTCTCGACATAATTTTAGTTTGCTTAATACTATCATCCGCACTCATTTGAACAAATTCATCAGCAGCATCATGTCCTCTATACAACTCCAACTTGTCATATTTACTTCCTACAGATGAGTTAATGTAGTAACAAAACCTGCAAGGAATACACTTTTGATATGTTTTAATATCATCAGTCTTTTCCAAGATGCTCTCAAAATTAGCAGAAATTACAAATGGGTGTTTTATACATTTATTTGTTTCATTAAATACATCTTTCTCTCCTGGTTCTGGCATCTCAACAACTGCTGCTTTATGATTAGAACAATACTTTAACAGTTCAATTCTTTGTTGAGATCGAAAGATATTTAGACATCTCTTACGAGGATATGATTTATGCTTTGATTTATAAACTTGACTACTTACCAATCGAGCAAAGTTTTTGATAAAAGCATTATGAGAGGTTTCTTTAGAAATGAAATAACGGATATCGACACGCTGGTTATTTGACCAATTTATTATCATTGGGTAAAGTTTTACTAACTCTTCGAATTTGGACTTGGTTTTTATCAGTTAAACCATAAACATTTATTGATAGGTTATTCATATTCTCTAACTTTGTTATATATTTTAAGCTCATGGGTTCTCCTCTCGAGATGCCTAGATCCCCACTGTCTAATTTATTCTCATATTTCTTATACGTTGAAACTCTTTCACAGTCCCTTTCCTGTGAATAAAGATGTGCTAAGATACTCCAGAGAAAGCATTTATTATCAGGATATTTAATATTAATTATTGCCTTTTTTTCTTTAAATAATCTTTTTATTCTTCATAGCAATACATCTTCAACACAAACAGGTACAGACAAGATAGCAGCATTCAAGATGCCATTGAAAGCCTTGATGCCAGTTTTGACCAAGGAAACTTGTAATCCCAGTGGGTCTGACTCCTCATTCAGCACATCGTGGACCCCCAAAAGGATAAGCAGAGTCTCCGCTGATGACTGCATTCCAAAACGATGCACGACAGCTTGATCTCTCTGGCATCATCTCCAGAATCCAGTCCATACAAACACTGAAAAGTGTGGGGGCCAGTCAATACACACCCCTGATGAACTCCAGTTACAACGGGAAATAAGTCAAAGATAGTATCACCACATCTCACAGCACCCTCAGTACCAGAGTAGAGTTCAGACATCAAATTGCTCAGTATTGGTGGCACCCCATGAAGACTAAGAATCCTCCAGAGGGCATACCGATTCACTGAATCTAATGCTTTGCAGAGATCAACACAGGCTGCAAGCAGCCCAGGCCAAAACTCTCATCTGCGTTCAGTGAAGACCCGAACAGCAAGGAGATGGTTAATCGATGACCTCTTTGTTGCAAAGCCTGACTGCCCTGGGCATTGTTGCTCAAGCAGATGGTGGTGAACCCTATGAAGAATTATCCGAGCAAAGACCTTGCCCAGCACTGAGAGCAGCGTCAACCCTCGGTAGTTACTGCAGTCCTGGCGATCACCCTTCCGTTTCGAGTGAGGGACAACAAGGTCCTTCTTCCAGTCATTTGGGATGATGCCTGTGTTGCATGCAGTTCTGTGCTCTGCTTAGAATGGCACGAGTAAAGCATTTCCACCAGCCTTAAAGAAGTTCAGCATGGATGCCACAGATCCCATGAACTTTATCCCATTTCAACCAGTTCACTGCAGCCTGCATTTACACAAATGAAGGTGGATCACAGTTGATTGGAGGATCAGCAAAAGAGAAAGAAACACCCATGCCATCCAACTCAACAGCTGGTGGATCAGCCTGGTACAGCCGCTCAAAGTAACCGGCCCAGCGGTTCTTCACTTTGAACTCCTCTGTGAAGAGCCCACCACCCTCCACTTTAACTGCAGTACACCGAGAGATGGGCTTGGAGGAACACAATGTGCAAATTCCCATGCAAGCAGGATGAGAATCACTTGACCATAGGTGATGATCTTCCCCCTCACAGATTCCTTGCACATAGGCCTCCTTGTCCACCCTAAACGCATGCACAGTTTTACACCTCAACTCCCTGAATAGCTCAGCTCTGCCATGCCTGGCCCTGCAACTCTGGTCAATGGTATCCAGTGTCCCTTGAGAGACAAAATTCTTCTTCACCCTCCGGTGATTTCCAAGACATGTACCGGCAACATCAAGGATGGTAGTCTTGAAGGCACTCCACAACTTATCAGGATTTCCACAAGCACCCAGACCCCCCCCCCCCAAATCTCCACTTAGCCTGTTCACAAACTCCACAGCTTCCCTCTCATCCTTGAGCTTGCCAACATCCATCCTATGCTGGGATGGTACCATTCTCCCGGAATTAAGCTGCAAGTTTAGAGTTGCTACCACAAGCCTGTGGTCGGTATTGAGGAACTGAGCACTCTGGTAGACCCTGCAGTTCTGGATCATCCTCCAATGACCATCAGTGAGCACATGGTAAATCTCATTTGCCACACCACCAGTGTTGGAATACCAAGTCCAGCGATGAGTCTGTGGGCGCTGAAACCATGAACCAGCTGCCCTAAGTCAATGACTTATTGCAAAGTCAAGGAACTTCGTGCTATTCAGGTTCACATTTCCAGACCCATGGGGACCAACACATGTCTCTTAACCATCCCTATCAGTTCCAGTCGATGCATTGAAATCCCCAATACGAGAAGAGTATCTCGCCTGGGACACTGATCAAACACAGACTTAAGCATGTCATTGAATGGGTCATTCAGTGTGAGATCACTCGCCTCAGTCAGAGCCTATTCAGAGACCAGGGAAACGACACCCAAGGAGTGACGAATCCTTCATCTCATAATATGCTCGTTGACTTGCATTACTCAATTATCATTGGAGTATGCTTATTGGACATGGCTTCAGCAACTCTTTGGGCATGGTAACCATCAGATCGACTGGACCAATAGTAGGTGTAACCACCCACCATTATCTCACTACTTTCCTGTCTCTGAACCTCAGAGAGTGCTGCAATACTGATGTGCAAACGCTTGAGCTCAGAAGATAACAGAGACAGGTGATCATCCTCGCTTAGGGATAGGACATTCAGGCACCCATTTGAAGGGACTGCCTCAGGTTAACCCAAGGAGTCCGCTGTCTGGTGGACGACACCTCAGCACCACCCTGACACACACTACCACAATCCAACCTGGAAAGGTTACCCCGTGTTTTCCTCCTATCATCAGAGTGGGGGTCCCAAAGTCTTTGCCCCAATTCCGTCTTCTGGTGAACTGCCCTGTGAAGGGCAGCTGCGCAGGTGGTATTTCCACGGAGTGCGTTTTCAGTTTTATTTGCATATTTAGTATGTTTTGCAGAGTGAAGGGTTTTACGGTGGCCGAAGTGCAAATCCTGCCACCAACCTCCTAAAAAATAAGTATATATTCTCTCTTTGAGTATACATAAATGGGAAATCAGAGTGAAAGGGGGAGAAGAAGAGCCAGTCATAAGTTTCCTTGTTGTGTGCAATGTCATGCTGGAGTGCTGCATGTATCATTTGTGCTTGGCCTATGAAATACATGCAAGTTCGGACGAAAGAACCTTCAGATTTTGTGACAACAATGTACTCATCAGCAGTGACAATGCAAAAATAAAATGGCCCATCAAAATATTATGCATGATAAATGTCTGCTGATCAAAAACCGAAAATACAGCATTAATTCCTGAGTACAGCAAAAGACAGAAACCCCAGTTTGGTAGAATTTCCTTGCTAGTGTGCAGCAAAATAACAACATACACAATGCAACGTTTAAAAAAAATGAGCAAATTAAATGCTTTAAAATCTTCTTTTCTGATATATTTGCAAATGAGTAGTTTTGCTCACTTTTAAGCAGCAAGTTCATAAAGAGAAATGCAACAATATTATTTAGCAACGATAGCAATATGCATGCTCTGTGCATCATTACAACATATTTCATGCAGTTCTTTCTTCCAGTTTATTGCTTGTGGGAACTGCAGAAGAAGAACCTTAGTAATTGGCCATGAGGATGGTTATTTGCAAACGGAATTATAAAAAGCATTTCTATGGAAGAAGACAAAGACAATGCAATAGGAAATAATTTTGAAAGTAAAACATAACACCAAAAACAATACGTACTTACAAACCAGAGAGCACATTATTATCTGCTTATTTTAATATAACAGCTTTCATTATCCCGTCAGCCCATGCAGTGGGAAACAGGGTTTTGCAATCACATGTGCGTACGTGCATGCGTGCGTGTGTGCGTGTATGTCGTTGGTTGTTATCTCCATTTGCGGGTTTGAGGAGATGGAACGAAGTCCTCCAAGGACTCAAAGTATCCACCTTCGCTTTGGTAAGGGATCACGTTTCATGGACCAAGCTGTTCAACTTTGTTGTTCTCAGAGTTTTGTTCCAAGGGCTCTTTTCAGGATCGTCACTGAACCCCGAACTGCCTCCAATTGTAATTTGCTTGTGGTAATATTCCTGGGATGGTTTTTGAAATCTGTGAGGTTCTTCTATATTACTCCTGTTGCTCCAATTATTTTATCACTGTTGGTGCAATTCCGATGCTCTTCAGCTTCCAAGATCTCTTGATCTCATTTTTGAGGTCCTGCTATTTGGTCATTTTCTTGATTTCTGCATTATTTAAGCCAAAATTTCTGGGTACTGACATCTCAATCAGCAATGCTGTCTTTTCGTTTTTGTTCCTGAGAACGATGTCTGGTCACAAGGCTTTGTTTTCTATGTTCACGCTTGATGGGATCATCAGGTCATACATGAACATGATGTCCTGAAACCTTGGTTTGTTCCATGAGTTTTCTGGAACTGTGATGTTGAAATTTTTGCAGATCTGCCAATGAATCACTTTGCATACTTTGTTGTGCTGTTGTGTGTAAAATTGTTCTGAAAGTTTTTTGCATCCCAAAAGCAGGTAACTAGCACTTTCTGTTTCTGTTTTGCAGAACCTACACTTGTCTATCTAGCTTAGTCCCACCATTTTTTTTAAATCCATTGGTGTCGTGTCCTTGATCTTTGGCGTTTATTATTATTCGTTCTCCATCCCAGTTGAGCTGATCTCTTCTTAGACAATTCAATGAGACTTCTTTAATATTTTTTATATATTCTTGCTCTTTTGTAGTTCTCCCAGTTGTTGGTGTATATTTGTTGAAATTTATTTTCATATATTTATTTTGTCTTTTTTGCAATTGTTGAGGCTGTATTTGTTGCTGTTTCATTTTCCTGTGTGGTATCTTATATTTGCACATGTGAGTGTATCCGTCCAGGACATAACTATTTTAACATTGGAGTTTTTATCATCATATTTTCAACAAACCCTTATGATAAGAATATGGAGAAGACTCATTTTAATAATTGGGTCACCTTTTGAGCTTCAGTGCATCTGTCCAGTCAATAACATATTTTATCATGCAAGGAAATACAAGGAAATCCAACACAGATGGAGGCCATTCAGCCCATCATGGCTGCGTGAACACCATACTAATTTATCAACACAAGACCCACATAAGAAAATGCAAAAAAAAAATTCCGTTATTTATTATCTATTTATTTAAATTTTTGTAATTTTTTCTCCCTCAGGGGAGGGGGCATGGGCTTGGTTAAAAACAAACATCAACCACACAACACCCCTTGACAAGACCCCCACCAACAGCACTCCATACACATGCACAAAATCACCCATCAATGCTCAAACGACCTAAAAGTTCAGTCAACATCCCAATTCCCCTCTATCTCCATAACTTCCAGGTACCTATCTAATTCTAATTTAAACTTAACCACTGTTTCTGCTGCCACTACCGTCCTTTCCAGGGAGGCCATTCCATGCATTATCTACTCTCTGAGTAAAAGTCCCCTGCCTTGCTACCATCTTAACTCTCCTCCTCTTTACTCTCAGGCTCTGGCCCCTGATTCTATCACTGTCTGCTCTGCTGAATATAATTCATCTTTTCTTATTTTGTCTATACCTTTCATTATCTTAAACATCTCTATCATATCTCCTCGAAACCGCCTCCTTTCCAGTGAATAAAGCCCTGTCTCCTTCAGCCGCTCCTCGTAGCTAAGTCAAGCTAAGCCCGGAATCAATCGAGTAGCCCTGTGCTGAACCCTCTCTATGGCATCTTTGTCCTTCCTGAATTGTGTTGACCAAAACTGCACACATTATTCCAGATCTGGCCCTCAGTAAATTCCTGTGCAATGTTAACACCACCTCTTTTGATTTATAAATGATCCCTCTCCTTATACAACCTAAAACCCTTTTTGCTTGACCTAAAGCTTTCTGGCACTGTGCTGTCTGCTTATCTCCCATATCTATTACCACCCCGAGATCCTTCTCCTGTGTGATATGCTCCAAAATTACCCCTTGCATCCTGTAATCTCTATTTTCATTGTTCTTTCCCATCCCCAACCTCTTACACTTGCGCAGGTTAAATTCCATCTGCCAATCTTTTGCCCAATCTATGCAAGTATCAATACTTTCCTGAATCTGATCACCACCCCCTCTGCTATCCACCTCACCTCGAAGCTTTGTGTCATCTGCAAATTTGGAAAGCTTACTCTTCACCCCACTATCCAAATAATTGATGTAAACAAATTTGAGCTTTTATTATCATCAAATTTTCAACAAACCTTTATTATGAGGATTTGAGGAACAGCATTTAATAAATTTTACATTTTTTTAGGTGTTGTTTTCATCAAGTTTAGTTCAAGTACAAACAGGACACAGCATGCTTTGCATTTTTAGATGCTTTCTTGTTATCCTTGTATTCCCTGTGCCTCATGATATGTGGAATTAATATTTTAACTATTGCTCTCACCACCCTAACTACACACTATTATACAGACCAATCAATTAATCTTTGTAAAAAAAACAACACTTGACTTACTTTTGTATACCTATGTCTACCCCATGCACAAAGTGTAAAGTAAGGTTAAGCAATTGGTTCACTCTGGCTATCTGTCTGTCTGCAGATGTTACCAAGAACTACTTAATTTCAATTGAATTTTATACTTTGAACACTGTATAACACAAATCGCAACATGAATCAGAGCACAAACCTGCAGTTTAGCAGTACTTTGGCTCTGAATTTGGCAAATTGTACGGAAGTCTCAAGTGTACATGCACAGAGAGGAGTGAGATAATTGTTTTTTGTCTGTCTGGCAGTCAAACAAAATTGAAAATCATTCCAAACAAGAAACCTACTGTTTATAGGGACATCATAAAGGACACGTACAACAGGCACGAATAACTAATTTAACATTTGAAATGAAGGCGGTGTAAAAAAAACGGTGCATCAATGGTGGTATACTTCCAAAAAAAATCCCCCCCCTCCCTACAACCCCTAAAACCCCAAGTACAGCAATACTTGGATAAATAATTACACCATTTTACGCTATCTTGACCAATCAAATATGCTGCTTGTGCTCTCATTGTTGGGGAATATTGGAATTCAGACAAGATCATGGTTCGTAGGATGTATAGACCATGCTCAGAAATGCAAAGCAAGAGTTTAAAAGACCCTTCCCATGTCCTTTTTCTCAAGACTGTGAAGGGTATGGTGTTCTATGAACTCTCTCATTCTCCTTTAAATATGTCTTCTTCGTTGACATGTACTGTAATATCATTCACAGACCACATATATTAATTTCCTATAGAATGTGGATCAGAACTTTGCATTTTTGGATACATAAGAATTTGAGAAGAGAACAGATCTGGTTTTTCTCATGTTTAACACTTCTTTCGTTTGTGTGTACACATTCAAATTGCTAATGTATCCACAAATCCTTATTTTCCCCTATTCTGTCACACTGTCGTGATTACTTTGGTGTATTCGTATTCATCATGCCTTTTTTTTTGAAAAACTTTCGAAAAACGAATATTTATTTTTGCATTTTGATGGCAACAAACTAGAATGGCATTCAGTAGAGCACATACCTCTGCCAGGCTGAACAGTTTACATTTTGTATCCTGCTGATAGGCCAGATCTGCATCTGTGCCAGAACAAAATTCTAATCACCTTGTTCTTGTCACCTACCCAATGCATCCACCAAGTTTTATAATAACCCTTCCACAACTTTTTGAAATATCGTGCTATATATCATGTTTGGGCCCATATCTCAATTGTGAAGAATTACTTTAAAAAAAGAGAAATTCTCATATTCGGATCCAGATCGAGATGTTCACCAAAATCGAATTAAATCGTCCTTGTCACACACCCAAGCTGTCCACCAAGTTTCATATGAATCCGTCACTCACGTTTTTTATACCGTGTTATACATAGTTTTCAGCCATATCTCTCAATGGTGAAGAATCACTTTCAACATTCTAGTATCCGGATCCAGATCTTCACCAAAATCTAATAATTTCATCAATGGTACACACCCAACCTGTCCACCAACTTTTGTCCAAATTAGTCCATAACTTCTTGAGATAGCCTGGTCACAGTTGGACAAAGAAATAAACAGACAAAGGTGAAAATGTAACCTTGGTCCACCTTTGGTGGCGGAGGTAACAATGGCACAGCCAATTGTGGACACGCTTCTGTTCCTCAAGGCAGTTACCCCATCGTATGGCCACCAGCTGTACCTTTGTGTAAAGTCTTCTTATTCCTCCCTCCACATTGTGAGAAGAAGCTGAAAGTCTTTTTTTTGGTTCATAAACGACCAGCTGCCTTTATCAATCGGCCTAATGAAATGTCTGTTAAATCTCTGCACAAACACCATGAAAGTTTGGCTCCATGGTAGGACCTGAAACTTTAATGGAATCATATTCACAAACTTGAAAACAGTTTTTTTTTTGCAAAATGTGATTCATGAGAATTAAATTTTCATTATACAAAACGTTTCATCAATTATCATATCGATCACACATTGTGTGAGCAAGAGGACGCAGGAAGGGCAAGTCTCAAAACGTCACCGCTTCTGTTAGTTTTTTTTTTGCAGCAGACAACATAAATTTTTATTCTTTTGATTTCTGATATGTATGTTGAACTCTAAAATAGTAGCATCTTCAGTATGATGCATCTTGACCATGATGGAATTGCCACCTTCATCTAAATGAAGCTTCCTTTGTTTCGATTGATTTATTCACGAATGGCAAGCAGTGAGTTCATCCTGGCATTGAGCATTCCCCAGAACAAAGAAGGTCAAGGCCTTCTTGACCTGATCAGCATGATGGCCATTTTCTTGGCTGTGGTTAAGCCTTTACTGCACGTGCCTTCCTTCCTGGCTTGGAGATACTTGGCCCCCTCTCTCTTGAGTTGAGCCGGTGGCCTAGGTTATACATTTGTGTTTTTTTTTGCTGAAGTGCACCACCTGGACTTGTCTCAACTACAGCCATTCTATTCCAGCATGTTGAACACCAGAGACCAGCTGTCAGTGTCAGCCACAGGGCTGACAGGATTGCCTAGAGATATGCACACTCACCTCTAAGCTGTCTAGCCTGGGTTTGAATTTCGACCCAGCTGCAAACTGTCATCCTGGTGTTTCACAGGCAAGGTGATTCATCAATGTGTGCGCCATGCCTAAGATGGAGGTTAAATGAGTGTCCTATCTGATGGCATTAGTTGTTGGATGTTAAAGATCCCACAGTGTTCTTCACAAAGAGTATGCGTGCTATCACCGAAACCATGGCCAAATTACAAATTCCTGCCTTAACCTACAGAAAGCAATGCATCAGCAGCACAGCCCTGCCCTCAGCCAATGATGCTACCCTGCCTCAGAAGAAGTGGTATCAGTCACCTGAACATGACATGAATAAAAGTTATATTTTTGCTTGAGCCCCTCTTTCACAACCCTGGTTTTTAAAACACTCCGAAAAACTTCAAACATTTTGTGATTTTAATTTTTTTTTTGATGTGTCTGATGCGATGAACAGGGCAGGTAACTACGTGAGCACCCCATCAATTGCTGGTGCTGCAGGCATTATATCTGTCAAATATGCCTCCTTTGTTTTGTGTGCTGTCTTCAGGGTCTGTCATGGCAAAAATCTGCATGAGGATCAAGCTTTCTTTGCATCAGTTTTATCTGGTTCACTCTTTTAGAATCTCATGCTCACTCCAAAGGACAATATAATTAACTTCAGGAAAAAAAAAACACACTTTTTTTTTTGAAAGTTCTTTTCCCATTAACAGTTGATGATCAACGTAACTTGTGTCAAGTCTGCGTAAGTTTAATATGTCATTACTCACTTGAATGTTAGAAATTGGGTTTTCTTATGGCTGGGTGAAGCCTTCTCTCAACCTCATTTGAAAGGTTATTACCATAAGTTCATACCTAAACAAATTGGAAACCTGCTTTGGAGGCTAACGCATTGAATTCTACCCACAAATCACTTGTTGCACATGATTTTTTTTTCTGAAGTATTCCCAGGTTAATCTCCCTCTTGTGGTGCTTTTGAAACCATATTTCATGCTCATGTCCATTGCATGTGCTTTACAAGCATGTTTCATTTCTTAAATGAATTTTTTTTAGAAACTTTCAATTTGCTTTGACGACAATGTCTTTATCCTTGGTGTGGAAATATTGCCTGCATATCTCATTAACTGTTGTTGATTGACGTAGTTTTGACAATTTGTTTTTTATTCATACGAGAAAAGACGGCGATATCTTCTCATAATATTGCAAATACATGCTGATTCCCATTTTAGATCTTTTTGAAACTGAACACCAAGCAACCTTGCAAAAGTAACTTTAAGTAAAGGTGTGAATGAAGTTACTCCTCTAAAGTTGCTTGGTGTTGAGATGCAAAACGACCTGAAATGGGAAGCGCATGTTCGCAATATTATTTCAAGTTAAAATTGCCATGTACAAACATGCTCCTAATGTTGAAAGCCTTCTGAATGCCAACCCAAAACTTGATTACTGTGTACGTCAGCTTTCATTCGACCTCTTCTCAAACATGCATGCTCTGTGTGGCACGCCAGTCTTACAGTTTCCCAGTTTAACATGTTAGAGATTTTCCTTAAACGAGGTAATGAGAATGATAATGCCATTTTACTCTCTTGACTTCTCGATTGAAGCAGCCCACACAATATCTATCTGAGGAGATGTCCATTAGCTTTTCAAGGAACTTGGCAAAATCCAATTTTTTCAAAAAAAGTTTTTCTCAAAATATCTCCATTCGATTGCTGAGACAGATGAGGCCTTACTGTAAACAAAAATATCACAATGAACATTACAAAAACAGTCCTATACCTTTCTTGACTTGGCTTTTGAACTCAAATGGACTCTAAGCTTATAATTTAGGTTATTTTGTCCATGCATTGCCATATCATTCAATAGTTGTTGTATTGCTACATACTCTCTCTCTCTCTCTCTCTCTCTCTCTCTCTCTCTCTCTCTCTCTCTCTCTCACTCTCTCTCTCTCTCTCTCTCTCTCTCTCTCACTCTCTCACTCTCTCACTCTCTCACTCTCTCACTATCCCTCTATCCCTCTATCTCTCTATCCCTCTATCCCTCTATCCCTCTATCCCTCTATCTCTCTATCTCTCTATCTCTCTCTCTCTCTCTCTCTCTCTCTCTGTCTCTCTCTGTCTCTCTCTGTCTCTCTCTGTCTCTCTCTGTTCCCACTTTCCACAGCTGTTGATCTCTTGGTATGCACATGAAATCACAGGGTTCTGTTGCTCAGAGTCTCTGGTGTTACGTGTTGTGACTTTTTTTTTTTTTGCTCTTTTTCCTGGTTTCTACTTTTTTTTTTGCTTACCTTTCAGTGTTTCTTGTCTGTCGTCATATATATATACATATACATATATATATATATATATATATATATATATATATATATATATATATATATACATATACATATATATATATATATATATATATATATATATATATATATATATATATATATATGTAGTACCAGGTGGGGTTGTCTCTGCCTGTCATCCTTCCGAGGTTGGAAAAATTTGTACCAGCTTGCTGGGATGATTGAGCCATAGCCCAGGATACTGCTTCAGCAACACCGAAGGTCTGTACAGAGTATGGTCCCAATAGATGGAGTGCCCATTGATGAAACTGGACTGAACGTTGTAAACGTTCAGTCCAGTTTGTACACCCGGATCCAGGTGTACACCTGTTGTACACCCGGATCAGTCAACGAGTATATATATATATATATATATATATATATATATATATATATATATATATATATATATATATATATATATATATATATATATATATATATATATATATATATATATATATATATATATATATATATATATATATATTAGCCTGGTATTGGCGCAGTGGTTAGGGCAGCGGCTTGGGATCAAAAAGGTCCTGAGTTCAAGCCCCATTGGGCCACTGAATTAATACACCAGGGGGTTGACTCAGCCTGTCATCCTTCCGAGGTCGGCGAAATGAGTACCAGTGTACTGGGCCGGTGTATACCCCGGTTAAAATAGGTGTACCATTTCCCTGTGTCGTAAGAGGCGACCAGGGTTGTGTCAGGAAGGGCATCTGGCGTAAAACATGTGCCAAATCACTATGCGGATCATACGGATGATCCGCTGTAGCGACCCCTAAAGGGAGCAGCCAAAAGAAGAAGAAGAAGAAGAAGATATATATATATATACATATATATATATATATATATATATATATATATATATATATATATATATACATACATACATACAGACAGACAGACACACCACTCAAAGAAATTATTATTAACCACCTTGTGCTTTTATTATTTGTGAGGAGGCATTATCATGCAAGCACAGGCTGTGCTTCGTCCTGCCGGAAGGCCCAAAGGCTTCAAACCTTCGCACATCAGCCTGAAGGCTTTTTAATGGATGACATTCTCCCCAAAATTGGAAAACATATAGGTCTAGATAACGTTTATGCCACTTCTAAAATGAGCCAACAATTGTAGTTTTTGTTTCACAAACATGTTTTGCAGACATTGTCATGCAAAACGGGTTATTTCTTGGAGATGACCAAACGTTCAGTCCAGTTTCATCAATGGGCACTCCATCTATTGGGACCATACTCTGTACAGACCTCCGGTGTTGCTGAAGCAGTATCCTGGGCTATGGCTCAATCATCCCAGGAAGCTGGTACAAATTTTTCCAACCTCGGAAGGATGACAGGCAGAGACAACCCCACCTGGTACTAATTCAATGACTGAGCAGGATTTTATCTCAGCACCCTTGGATCCCAAGCCCACCACCCTAACCATGAAGCCAACAACAGGCATGATGGACATTCCAGCTATGAAAATATTACTAAGGATTGTTCCACCTTTCCTAGCGAACAAAATGATTCAGCAAAGATTGGGTGATTATGGCACTGTGGTATCTAGAATCACCACGGTTCCTTTGCACACCAGGAGCAACAAATTAAAACATTTGGAATTGTTTACGTGGTTCTACTCTGTTGTGTTAAAAGATGGTGCAACACAGTTGAATATTTCCTTGAACTTCAAAGTAGCGGAACATGAATACAGAATTTTTACAATTCCGGAGACCTTAACTTGCTATGGCTGTGGTGTAGATGTTCACACCATGTGTCATTGTCCAGATGTTAAGAGAAAATATGCTGCTGCTGCTGCTGCTGCTGCTGCTGCTACAGCAGTTGGATCGGGTCCCCCTGTGACTGTAGAAGTGAGATTTTACCCTCTGTCCCCCCCTGCGACTGTTCTGGTGGACTCTTCAAGTGAGTCACCTGCAGTACAGGGATCTACACCAGACGTTCAAGTACAATCAAAGATGGTGTAAATAGTGATCAAGTTAAAATTGGATAAGGAGCTGCAAATTTCAGAAGGAATATTCTGTGATGAATGAAGAACAGGTTATGGATACTTGTTTAAAGGAAGGTTTTGAAATGCTCCTGTCGAAGCAGCAAAAATGAGAACAAGGTGGCAACGTTTTGAAGGTATAGATAGGCAGTCATCTTGGTAATCCTTCGCAAGGAGAGCAAAGTGGTGAGGCGCTGGTTGAAAACAAGGCCCCACCACCTGCTCATGATGAAAAAAAAAAGATACTAATAATCACACTCATATTCTTGAAGCAGAATATTAATCTACTTTTGGGGATAATAGCCAACTTAAGATACATGATGACAAAAAGGATGATAAAATAAAAATAGATCGTCACAATGAGGCACATCCTTCTGTGCAATGCCAACAGAAAGAATGTACCGATTCTGTTGCAGAAGAGGATTCTGTTACTGGGTCACAATTAAATGACCACGATGATACAGTTGTAGGTAGTCTTTTTCTTAGCCTGTCTTTGTCTTTAAGTGAAGCTTCCGGTGCACCGCAGGAGAAAAGAAAGCAAACCACAATATCCAAGGAGAAGTCATTGGTTTCCTGAATGAAACTTTTAGACAATGCAATGTACAAATTAAGGATAATTTTCCTGATAGCAAGGCTTTCATTGTGACTGCAAAGCATATTGCACAAAGAAACGACTCTGTAAAACTCTCTGAACTTCGATTTCAGCATCTCAAGAAAGCTTTGATGAAGCCGAATAAAGATTGCAGGTAGAAAGTCATTTAAGTACCTCGAATCTCCAATGATGGAGCTGAAAATTGCAAACCTGAACCTTAATGGAGGTTGAGCCCCATTATGGAGAATTCAAATAGTCTAAACTTTAGAGATAATAAAAGCTGATATTATCCTCTTCCAGGAGACCGTTGCTACAAACACTCTCGCAGTTGCGTGGGGAAAACTTTTTAGATGCCAGTAATTTCGAAGCAGGTTTTTTTTACACCTAAGGCCAGTGTTGCTATTTGTTTAAGCCACAAAGTTTCTGCACACAAGTTTCCTTCAAGGAAATATTTAAAAGGCACCTCTTATCTGTGGAGTTCCTTTGTAATACACAAAAAATAGTTGTGGTGAATGTCTATGCACCTAGTGATCCTATAGAAAGGAAAATTTCTTTTCCACACTGCAGGATTTTTGAAAGATCAGGGTTTGACTGTTTATATTTGTATCGTTGGGGATTTTAATTGCACAATTTATCCATCTGTTGATAGGAATGGTCATAAGCCTCATGCTGCTTCCACTTCGGGTTTAGAGAACATCATTGAGAACTATTGTTTTAAGGACATGTGGAGGCTACGACATAGTTTCTACACATGGTGCAGAGGTCAGGATGGCTTTATATCAAGGGCAAGACGATAGAACCAATGATAAATTTTATGACTCCATCCCAGGTTCTACCAACCGGCTTCACAAATCACTATTTAGTCATGTTGTCCTTTAAATTACCATTGTCATCATTGTGTGAGTGTATACTGCAATCTTAATACCCACCTTCTGAGTGATAAGAAATTTAAAGACTATTTTCGAGCTGTATGGGAGAAAATTTGCGCCTCCGGGTTTGAACACGCAAACCTTTGTTTGTGGTGGGACCTTGCAAAATCCCAAATAAAATCCTTCTGCCAACAGTGTATTCTGTTTACCACCAAATCTCTCTCAATTGATTTGTTAAAGCCTGAAATTGTTTCTTTAGAGCAAATTAATGTTGGTGCTGGAAGGGACACACGAGATCACTTGTTATGGGCAAAGAGAACATTGCTAACAGAAATGGTTAGGTAAAGGGCAATGGGTACCTTGGTATGAATGTGGATGAGAAATTTGACATAAGATATGCCAAATATAAAGTTATTCGATTTAGAGAACTCAATTAAAAAAATCACAACAAATCCATGGCCCACTTCAAATGGGGTCTTGACGACCTTCCAGCAGGGAATTAGGAGCATCTTAAAAGACTTTTACTCCAACCTATACTCCCCCAGAGTGTGGATAATGACATGAAGGATGAGTTGATTGCAGGGCTTTCAAAAGTTGAAGAGGGCCGGCAACGAGTACTTGACTCCTCGATCTTGGCTGAGGAACTTGAAACAGCCATGTCAGGCCTATAAGATGGAAAGGCCTTTGGGATTGATGGCTCACCCAGATAATTTTACAAGACTTTCTGGAATCTTGTTGGATCTGAGTTGTTTAATGTCCTTGAGGAAAGCATCAGCATTGGAGAGCTGCCATTATTGTGAAGGAGAGCAGTTATATGTTTACTGCCGAAAACTGCCGAACTTCACCTCATTGAAAACTGGTGACCAGTGTCTTTACTGTGTGACAATTATAAGATTTTCTTAAAAATTCTTGCAAATCATATGAAAACTGTAGTCGATTCTGTTGTACACCCGGATCAGACTTATTGTGCACCGGGAAGGTCTATTCATGATAATATTTTTGTGGTAAGAGATAATATTTCCTGTGACAACAGCTTGTGTGATAATTCCGAGTTGTTTATTGATAAAGGTGAAGCCTCTGATCGTGTTGATCATCAATACCTTTTTTTCTGTTCTTCAGGGAATCGATTTTGGAGAACATTTAATTTTTTCAGTGAAACTATTGTTCACTGACACTTATTGCATGATGACAGTTAATAACAGGTTATGTTCCCCCTTTCCTTTTTGATGAGTTGTTTGTCAAGGCTCTCCTCTTTTGGGACTGATATATATATAAATCACCCTTGAACTACTCCTGTTATCTATTAGGCAGCGAGTGCCTCATGATAAGGATGGTATAGAGGGGAAAAGTTTGTTCTGATGGCCGACGCTGATGTTTGCGTTTAAATTCAAGGTTCAAACAGTGTCTCTCTTTTGCAACGTTTCTTGGAAAATTTCCCCGCAGCTTCCTTTAACGAGGTAAATTGGAGTATAAGTACAGCATATTGGCCAGCATACAATGGAGTTTAGCACAATTGGGTCCTCCCTTCCAACACCCTCATACACCATTTAAATAGCTTGGTACAGGTGACTTGTCCCTTCTGCGAGCACCACGAGGATCTCTTTCATGCTTTCGTGCAATGTAAAAGATTAACTCCTCTCTTTTCCTCACTTTCAAATCTTTCATAAACCGTCCTTTCCTTTCACTTCACACATGTTTGGTTGTTGAGGTGCCTTTTTAGCCCCTCTTGAATGGACCTTGGTGTTCTCCTAAATTTTCTGGTCGCTGTTGCGAAATATGGTACAGTACATACAAATCGAGCAAAATTAAAATTGACATTGGTTATGGGTCTGATGTCCTGCCTATTTTTAAAGGGTTTGTTGCAGCAAGACTTGGACTAGAATTTGATTATTACTTAAGTATTGAGAATATCAAACTTTTTGAGAGTAAATAGTGTTGTGGCAAAGTTTTGTGTTTTGTTGATCAATTAGAATTGGTGATCACCTTGTAATGACTTCATGCAAAGCTGTGATGCCTTTTATTTATGTCTTTGGAATTATTATCTTTCTTTCACTGTATTTTTTTTTCTCCTTTTATGGATTAAACCACCCAGCTATATTAATTAAATAAACGTTTTGCAAATTCTCTCTTTTTGTTCTTTCTAGCGGTCCCTCCTTTACCCCTTTTGGTCCCTCCTTTTCCCTTCTTTCCCCCCTTTCCTTTATCTGTTTTTATTTTTCTATCTTATCAATTTCAGTTCATTTCCACCTTTGAATCAAACAAACATAAAATACAAGAAACATACAGCACGTCATATTATAAGAACAGTGGAGAACTTAAAAAAAGCATGGCTTGTAAAATTTCAGGGCCCTATAACAATAGATTGTGACTGAAAATACTAAGACAGAAATAATTTAATATTGAAAAATAAGATACCTTTAATGAGAATGACAAGAAGCTGGACAAATATAAGCTAAGCAAAAATGAATGCAAATGAGGTGTAGGAGGTGGAATCAGCTGGCATGCAATACCTTGCGTTGGCATCGCAATATCACTCGTTGCTCATTTATTACCAGTGATCACCACATCAATTTGTTTCTCTCTCTCTATCTCTCTCTATCTCTATCTCTCTCTCTCTCTCTCCCCCATCTCCCCTCACTCTCTCCTCCCCCCTCTCTCTCTCTCTCCCCTCCCCCTTTCTCTCCTCCCCCTCTCTCTCCTCCCCCTCTCTCTCCTCCCCTCTCTCTCCTCCCCCTCTCTCCTCCCCCTCTCTCTCCTCCCCTCTCTCTCCTCCCCTCTCTCTCCGCCTCCTCTCTCTCCGCCTCCTCTCTCTCTCCTCCCCTCTCTCCTCCCCTCTCTCCCCCCCTCTCTTCCCCTCTCCTCTCCTCTTCTCTTCTCTCTCTCCTCCTCACCCCCCTCACCATCATATCTTCACTTCCTCTTTCTTTTTTTGGTTCGCGGGCACCAGCAGTGACCACTATTTTCGTTCTGTCTGTCTGTCTGTTTGTGACTCTCTCCAGAGCACAGCTCTGTGACGTTTGATGCTATCTTGATGAAACTTGGACACAAGCTAGATATCATGGTCTAGTTGTGTTGTTTTGTATGAGGGGTGTCCCATGCCCATTGTGGGCGGAGCCACGCCCACTTGAATTTTTCATTTATTTTAATTTTTTTCTCGCAATTTCATTTCCTAGAAACTGTGCGTAATGTCCATAAGTACAACATATAAAAAATCCGATTTGATTTGGTCAATTTTGACGGAAGAGATAGGTTTTTACGGTAGGGCTTCCTCAATAATGCCCGTGAACCATCGTCGCCTCCCGGCTTGAAAATTATTATATTTTATTTCTTTATTTTTGTTTTTCCTCGTGTACTCTCTCTCTGTTCTTGCTAATTTTGACTAAATTTTGAAATTGGTTTTGATATGTGATTTGATTTTGTAAAATTCTTGCTTTTATCTATTTATTTTTGAGTGATGCCTCATAAATTGATTATATCAGTCTTGAATATATGTAATAACTAAAGATAATGTGTATACTTTGCTAATTGCATTGTCTTAATGCATATTCAGGCTGGCAGAATGTCTTGGAGGGAAAATACACTGGACTCTGAGTCATCGATCCTGGGATCAAATCTCAGCCCAGCTATAAACTGTCATTCTGATGTCTCGCAGGGTGAGGCATCAATGTGTGTGCTGTCCCTTGGATGGACGTAAAACCGGGCGTACTATCTGCCAGCATTAGTTGGTAAACATTAAAGATCCCATGGTGTCCTTTGCGAAGGGTCAACGAGCTATCGCTGGCACCCTGAAAAAAATTCCAAATTCCTGCCCTCACCTCTCATCGGTACAGCCTTGTACTGCACTCCAAACAATTATGGAATCAGCAGCCACAGTATCCATACAAAATGAAAAATGATGACATAATGGTGTGATTATGTCTTAGATAGCCTTTAGTTATGTAAAAATATACTTATCGGTGTATATCTTCGGGTTCTCCCTGTTATTGATTTAATGTCTTCTTAACTTCCATGATTTGTAATAGAAAAACAATGAAGCCTAACAGCTACCAAGTGTAAGTTCAAATATACCTAATTCATTCATTCATATATAAGAATCAGAAATCTAAACTAGACGGTTTAGCTTGAAGGAATTGAATTTTGTTTATCAAATTACAGTTGTTTTTTTTAATTAAAAACATGTTATAAAAAATTACAGTTGTTTAAGTATGTTCAAGTTGCCTAAATTAAATGAGAGTTTTGTTTCTGTAAACACAGGCATGTTGCTGGAGTTTGAGTGAACATGGGTAATTAATTTGTCATGCAGTGTGGTTTATGGAATTTATTATGAAAAAACTACTTATTATTAACGCATACTGTTTGGTCTGGATATCCTTTGGTGGTTGTTGGAATTTGGCCAGACTGCTGGCATCAATTGCCTACTCTTTGCAAAAAGCACTGTGGGATCCGTAAAGTCCACCAGCAGCCTCCGATGGTGGTTAGACGTGTGCCCAGCTTAACTTTCCATCCTCGGGATAGCACACTCATTGATGCATTGGCCTGCTGTCAAACCACTGGGATGACAGTTTATAATTAGGTTTAGAATCAAAGCCAAAAGTTAAAGCTCAAAGGCGAGTGTACTACTTTAGAGCTATCATGCCAGCACTCAAATACACCATCATCCTCTAATCAATTTTGCATGGTTAGTGCAGGTCATTTATTTTGTTGTTTACAGAGTTGATGGGTTTGTGAATGTAATTGCAAATGCTATATAATTCCACATCTCATAGCTCATGTGACATGACACTGCCCCTTTACCCCAATAGCTCAACAAACGGTCCATTAATTTTTTCTACAATGTTTGTAGAAAATGTTTTTCTACTCTACAATGTGTCATGTCTACAACTGTGCATGTGTCATTATTGTTATGGTACCTCGGATCTAAATCTGATACAAGAAACAGAATCAGATTTTTTTTTTGTCATCGAGTTTCTGGAATCCTAAGTGTTTTATGATACAATCAGTTCTGTATTTTATCTCCGATAATTATGCATCTCGTATCCTCAAATTGCTCCCCAGATCCCAACTGTAATTCCCATAAAATTGAGGATAAATGCAGTTTCATGATATTATAGTGATCCATATTAATTTATTCATTTTGTGATGCATTCATATTGCAGTCTGGCATGGCAGAATATAACAGCCAATTTCAGTAAATGGTACCACTGTAAAGAATTATGCTTTTACCATCATAATTGTCTGTAAAGGAGTTGTGCTTTAATGCAGTCACAATGTTAAATGTATCGATAAATATCTTTCAGGGATTATTTTATAATATTTTAATAACAATTATAAAGGATGGAGATTATAATTGAAATATTCTCGGCAGTTATCCAAAAATCTCACGAAGAATGAAGGTGCACTTACATTGTGGGCCTCTAAATGGTTACCTTTCCACATGGAATATTAAAAACATCCTATGAATGAGAAGCTCACTTTCTTTAGCTTATCTAGAATGGAAATTCCAGATGAGGTATTGTCATCGCGCACTGTCCATCCATCCATCTCCTATTTTGACTTCTCCAGCCAAACTGCTGGGCTGATTCGGCTGAAATTTGGCAGCAACGTTCTGCTGCTGACTGGTAATGGGGATCGGAAAGCTCGTTCCAGTCACGTGACTTTCACAAAGTCAAAATGGCCGACGCGTAAATTTCTTTAAAAATCTTCTTCTCCAGACCCACAAGTCAGATTACGACCAAATTTGGGCTACAACATTAGGCCATGGTAGGGATTTTCACATTCAGAGGACATGCTAATCACATGACCGAAAGTGTGTCAAAATGGCTGACAGTCAATTTTGTAATTCCTTCAAAAATCTAAATGCTACCAAATTTGGGTTACAACACTAAGCCAGGGCTCAGATAAGCTACAGGCCCAGTGGTCCTATTTTTTTCAACATACAAGCATATAGGATAGGAAAGGAAAATATTTTCTTCCAAACCCACCCCTTTACTTTCTACTATTCAACCACTCATGTGCATTATATTTATCTCCCTGTTCCCATTTGAAACTCTGTCAGTGTGTGAAGCTGTTGCCCTCAGCCTATATTTGTATAAACCAAAAAGAAGAAAAGCAAGAAATTTTTTTACCAATACTTTTCCTTCCTGGCCTTCAAGTTTGCAAGACACCACCACCACAAGTCATCCCTCATACTGTACCTACCAACAATCTTTTCTTCCCCCATTAACCTCTTCTCATAACTGAACCTTCATACAAGAAGGTCACTGTTTCTTCCCTTTGTTTCTCTCCCCTCCTGTTCCTTCCTTTTCTTTCTCTCCCCTCCTGTTCCTCTCTTCCCTTGCTTGTTGCATCCTCCTGTTGTACAACTGCCACACTCACTGTTATTGCATTGCCTAGTTTATGTCTTCTGTGACTGCTCTTCCATAAGCCTCATTTTTGAATTGAAAATAAATATATCAATGTTGGAATATGGCCTCTTATTATTATATCTTCCGTTGAACCTTTTGAACCCCTCCTATATAGCATGCAGGACAAGCAGGATATCTTTGAGGTAGCTTACTTGCCTATAATTATTGAACCGACTATAAACTGTCACCCTGGTGCTTCATTGGCAGGATTTTGCATCATTGAGTACACTGTCCTTCAGAAAGATGTGAAGTTGTTAGGTGTCCCATCTGCAAGCATTCAGCTAGTATATCTTAATATCCCATTGTGCCTTTCTGAAAGAGTATGCCATCATGTGCCGGTAGCCTGGCCATATTCTAAATTCCTGCCCTAATGTGCAGGGGTGTTGTGACAGCAGCACAGCCACACCTCATTAATGATGCAACCAGTGGCACAAATTGATAATAATTGAATCCCATTCCAATTTATATTTGCTTGAAATAGTAACATGCAGGGAAGTATGGAGTAAAGCATAACTATCATAATCATGTTAATTTATTGGTGTTCAAGTGGTTCCACTACTTAGTAATGATCTTCAGTCTTGAAAAGTTTTTTTATCCCCCGCCAACCAACTAAGTTGGCGGGGGATATAGAAATGGTTTTTCTTGTTTTGTCTTGTACATTTGCTGCCTTGGATAGATCTAATTTGTTGAATTTGCCTGATTTAGTTCAAAACTTTTTGAAAATTGATTAATCTTGATACAACATGAATTAATTAGTGAAATGCTAATAAATATATTGGATTTGTTATTTATTTTAACAAATTTCATACAATTAAAAAATTGATAACCACTTTGCCTTTAGGTAAGTAACCAACAAAGGAGTCTCCTTTGAGTTTGGGGGGGGGGGGGGTTAAAGTGGTTCCAACCTCGGCCGAGACATACCAAAAACTTAAAAACAGCACGTTCTGCTTCCTTGCTTGACGTTCAGTATTTAAAATGCATAGAGCACAGACAAACAACTATAGGTTAGCAACAAGTCTGGAGACGGCAATGGTTCACGAGCAATGTACACTGTTTTTATTTTTTATTTTTTATTTTTTTTTATTTTTTGACCTTCGAGGGGACGCCACGGGCAAACTGGTGGGAATCGGGAAATATGTAAATGATGAAAGTTGTAGTACTCGAGGAGCACTACTTGCATACCAACTTTCATTCGAAACAGTTGAAAACCCTCGGAGCTCAATGGCCAATTTATTGATTTTTTTGACATTTTCTAAGTTCGTGACCTTGTGACCTTGACCTTGGGATAAAAATGAAAAATCGAGCTCCGTGGGGCTATGCAGGTGCCATTGGGCTAACCAAATACCGAAACCCCTGCCAGATTCGACAAACCCCCTCAGAGAAGATGCAACTTGAAATTGGCTACCCCCTAAAAACACACGTTTTTTGGGTGTGGCTCCACCCATAATGGGCGCAAAACACCCATTCTCAGGAAAACACAACGAGATCATGATATAAACCTCCCACCCAAATTTTATCAGAATCGGATCAAAACCCACGGAGCTATGCTCGGGACAGACAGACAGACAGACAAACACACACCCATAATGAATATAGTGGTCACTTACTGACTCGTGAACCAATACGAGTGCAGGCTTTGATAGGCCTAATGGCCTCCTTCTGTGTCATAGTTCCATGGAAGGGAACTTGTATTATTATTACTAGGAGGCACCACCTCTCTCTCTGGGTGGGAGTATCTATGTTGACCCATCGAACACAAATGACCGCTTCATGTCCAGGGAGTCAAAGACATGTAAAATTGTGAAGGAAAGCACCGTATGAATACAATAATCACTAGGATGAGTCACGAGGTGCCGAAAGAGTGGGATAAAGACGCCACACCATAACCACCAAATTGTAATCACCACTGTAAGAGGTGAGGAAACACGAGATGAGGAAAGAGTGTGGTTTGCTACATCACCAAAATGGACGGTTGTTTGCTGACGCAGATAGACTCGATAACAATAGACATAAATAACGATTCTGGGAAAACTGATCATGCCCAATTGGTCAGTGCCACGTCCAATCGATGAGCGAAGGGAAAAAAATGGGCACATTCAATTGGTCAGTGCTGCGACCAATCGACAAGTGAATATTGCTGACATAGCTACAGCCACACAATCTCTATTTATAATAGTAGATTAGATTTTACATATCTTACTTTGCTCGTATTTACCTGCATTTCATATTTCGTATCCATCCATTAGGACCATACTCTGTGCAGAGCGTTGGTGCCGCCGAAGCAGTCTCCTTGGCTATTGGGAACAATCCTGGACGGGTCGCCACTCCGACACAGTATACCAGCATGCTGGTACTCATTTTGCCGACCTCGGAAGGATGACAGGCAGAGTCAACCCCACCTGGTGTTAATTCAACAGCTGAGCGGGATTTGAACTCAGGACCCTAGGATCCCAAGCCCACTACCTCAACCATTAAGCCAACACCAGGCATATATTTCATATCTGCATCATGAAACATGCTTACCAATCATTTGTTATATCTATGAGGTCATGTAAAATGTTTACACTTTAAAAACAAATAATTTGAATATTAGGTGGATTATTTAATGGCATCTTGACAGGAGAACAACCTTCCTGCCGTGAGTTCCAGAGGAGTCACAAATTAATCTTTGAGTAATTCATTTGCATCAATTTTTGTTTTCTACTTCGCACCCAGTCATCAATTGATTTGTGGAGTAAAATTGTATCACACGTTTAGGGTACCATTTGTACTGCATCGTATGAATTCCGGTTTCATACAGCTTTGGCTATGTAATCACACCATTCTATCATGGTTGAGATCAAGCTGCATGAAATGTTACACTTGACTAAATGTCTCGGGCAAAATCTTCACAAAATGCCTTTCCGTCAGAAATGCCATTTTTGTTCTGATGCACAAATTAAACTTGTAGGTTACGATACAGAGTGTTAAAGAACTTCTTCATGAAAATCTTGGATCAATTTATAGACCCGAGATTTGTCTTTTTTGTATACAATGTCAACGCTCGTGTAACAGCTAAGGCTGTATCAGAGCCCCACCCCCTCCCCCCCCCACTACCTACTTCATCTGGAATAGTGCAAGCTGATTTTCATTAATCCCCACCCATAGTCTTACAATAGCAACCGCCAATAGTTTGAAAACAGCTCGTCTAAAATAGCAGATTAAATTTTCACTAAACCCCTTTAGAAAAGTGAGACTGTCACTGAAGTTTTGTGATAATGGTCTGAATAATTACACTGAAGCATTTGATTTGATAGGATATAACAGTGTTGATGTGAGTGGGAAATTGTGTCAATGTTTAGCATTCCCATGTTAGTGTCATGGGAGAATGGCATATTACTATCACAGGAGTAACCGAGCTCAGAGTAAGTGATGACACAGAGTTCTGAAACACACTCGAGGTCAGCTTGACTACTGAAATGCTGAGGCTTATCAAAAAAAAAAAAATTTTGGTGTGACTTACCTTCAAATGTGATACGTCAAACCCTTTTTTGGCTTCAGGAATGTAATAAAAGTCTTGTTAATTTCCTCAGTCAGGATACTTTTCATACACCTTGCATATATACAGTTCCAAAGCACAATTTCATTGTGATGATCAGCAATACTATTCAGTGTTTATCAGAGAAAGGCGATGTCGGGGTAAAAATATAGTTAATTTCTTTGCAGGCATGTGACGTAAGGAGCATATTTGATTGATACTTTTTGAGCTTGTTAAATCTATACATTTATATGTGTTTCTGAATCATAATTAGGAGAAAGTCACACGGTTGACTTTCCAATTACATTGCAGCTTCAAGGATCACACATATTGTTTTTTTTCATTTTCTGTTCTTAACAGTTATAACAAACACACACACACACACACACACACACACACACACACACACACACACACACACACACACACACACACACACACACCAAGGAACACATGAAGATAAACTAAGTGCAGACTTCCATCGGCTGTAACAAATCTCTCCAGAAAGACCTGCTTGCACATGTAGTTTGTCATGTACTTTATGGTAGTGCTCCTTCACATGACTGCTTGGTCTGGTATCATTGCCAACATCATCACTGCAGTTACTCATCCTCAATAAGCAATCCCAAGAGCTTTAACAAATGATGTTGAGTGATAGTCATTCATTCCAGCCTCGGGGATGTTATGGTTAAGGAATACTCTCTGACTGGGAGGCTGGTGGTTCAAACCCCAGCTGAGTCATATAAAAGACTTTTTTATAAATGGTACATGCTGCTTCTTTGCTTGGTGCTCTGCATTTAAAAAGGATAGAGCACAGACAGATAACCATAAGTCGGCAATAACGGTGCAGGATTTGATGGGCCTCACAGCCTCCTCCTGTGTCAAATTTCATTGCAAGGCAACTCATATTATTCATTTCTTATTTTAGGTACCGTTTCTGTGTTGTCAAATCCTACATGCATGCTGAGCTCATGACTTAAAGTGGTTGCAAACTAAAACAAAATTGTTACTTTTATTTGTACATTAACAGAGTCGTGCCTGACGAACAAGCATGAACTTGAATAAGGAAAAAATCTGAGGATATTTACCATCCACAGGTGAGTGCAAGTTTACAGAAAAGCAAGTTTAGCATACCTTCCATAGGATGGTTTACTGCATGTAGCAATACACTGAGCAACAGTTTTTCATCAGAGATTTGATTCTTCCCACAATCAAATTCAAATGAGGAAACGTATTGGTGAGCAGATTACCACAAATATATTTTCTTCTCCTGATATAAATTACAACACAATAATAAAGTGAGTTCTGGTTTCAAAATGAAATCCCCTTTATGAAGGCCTTTCACTTTAGTCTTTCATTGCCAATAACTCTTAGTAAATGACCACTCTATCCTAACCGCAGCTTTTCACAAACAACCTAAGAGTTGAAACATCTCCGTCACGAGAGCACCCTCTGTGATTTCGATAAATAGGCACAGATAAGCATTAGGAATAAATTTGAGTTAAAATAAACAAAAGGGCTATGTATCGGATTATGTAAAACTTTGCATCTCATCACGCTTTGGCTTGATGAGAAACGCTTTGCTGTTTCATTATCACAAAGATTTAAATAAAGGTGTACGAATTTTCGAATGGCCTTACACAGACACAGACACAGACGGAGACGGAGACTGAGGCGGAGAATCGAACGATACAGAGCCTCACAGGGGTATAGAGATTACAGTACATCTGAGAACTAGTGTGGACTAACCTGCTCACTGATTCACACAAGGAATCACACAGGGGACCTAATTCTAGAGGAAGCCATTGGGCCCATCAAGCCTGTACAATCTGCAACACTCATCTACCCCACCATCAGCAACACTTCTACGTACCTATCCAATTCTCGTTTAAATCCATCCACTGTCTCTGCCTCCAACACCTTTCCAGGGAGAATATTCCATGCATTAACCACTCTCTGAGTAAAACACTCCTGCCTCAATGTCATCCTAAAATAAAATAAAAACACCGCTGTTTCAAACACCTGTACTTTTAGTAAGATTGTTCACAAGATTTGCTAATCGATCGGCATCTATCATGTGGGGAATATATCCTGTGGTACTCAGCATCACCCATGGAGAGTTGGTGTTTCCTTCTCCACCACTTCTTTTGGCAGCAGTACCTGTTTTGCGTATCATTTTTAGAGTCTTGCATACAGCTTCTGCTAAACATAAAGTCAGCAGCAATCGGTTGCAGGGAGTAGCCTTCACTACCGAAGACTTTGATTTGATTTACTATGCTTGTCATGTGATATTCCCTTCCCAGAAGCCATAGTATATTCATCACACAACAGCAATATCAATGCCAATATTTTATCATCTTTCTCGAGGTATGAAACTTTCTGATTGGTTGCATGACAACCAATCATCATGTACTGTACTATATAAATAAATTAGATAAATTCTTTTTAAATGATAAAGAAAGACCCACCCTCATCTCTCACCTGTGAATCTTATTATATATTGACTGCTCTTGAAATTTACATGTGGCACATGCTTGGGAGCCTTTGGTATGCATGTCTGTCTGGGTTGTCGCTGACAATTCAATAATAAGCAATGAAACCGGTCCAGTAGTTGAGGGGGTGTGTAGCATTGAGATTCTCATGTGTGTACGACGTGTGAACATCTTTACAGCTGTGGAGGAACTCTGGGAAGGGTTTGAAACAGCAAAGGGCTTACCTTGCGTAGCCTTTCTTGGTTGCTTTATGCAGCTTATTCAGCTGGAATAACAACAGAGGAGTACATATATACAGTATATATATATATATATATATATATATATATATATATATATATATATATATATATATATATATATGTATATGTGTGTGTGTGTGTGTGAGGCCCCGCGAGGAGTGAGGAAAGCGACATTTTTTAATGATATGATGATTGGGTAAGGGTTAAGATAGTGCAAAATGGCATTAACTCCAAAATGGCTGATGTGTTCCTCACATCACTCCTCCTCGCGGTGCCTCAAATATATATATATATATATATATATATATATATATATATATATATATATATATATATATATATATATATATATATATATATATATATATATTGTTGCGGTATTCGCGCCCGCCGGCGTGCTGACGGCCACGTAACTCGAATCGCGGCACGTCGCCCACCGGACGGACAATCCAGTCGTGACCCACTCGGACTAACGCCGGGAACCAGTCACGGGTGGACCTTTCGGTCTCACCGCGATCGAGCCAATCAGCCCCCGCGTGGGATAGGGTTGCTCGCCAAATTCGACCTACCTAAGTACCCACGCGGAGGGTAGACCGGGCGATCGCACCTCGCCGCAGGTCGACTTCGGACACGGGCCACTTAAGCGACCCGTTCCGTACTATCGGGATAACCGAGCGGTGTTATTCGTCGACCTCGACGGTTCGATTAATTATCGGGCGTATTCAGCCCACTACCAACCCTTTACGTGAAGCAAGATGAGGATTCAATGAAAGAAATGACGAAGCGAAGCGGGAAACAGTTCAACACAAAGCACATTTATTCGCGGCACACGGGAAGCACACATATACAATTCCACCAAATGCACACAGAAAAGACACAATGCAATTTACACAAAAAGCAAATATAAAAGCGAAAACACAATGCAGAGCTAATACCGACTACCGAGCACACGGCAACACTTATACAATTCTACTTCACAGACGGCGCCGACAACACATACCCAAAACCAAGGAAAGAATACCCTCAAGGATGAGGCGGGCCTGAGGCCGAGACCGGGTCGCGCCTACCCGTCTGGTGATGAGACGCGGAGCGGCGATGGCGCCCCAACTCCGCGGGCCTCGCGGGCGGTGTCTGGTAGGGGGTGGGAAAGGGGCCCCCTTGGTCGCACTATCTCAGCGCGGGGGGAAACAGGAGGGGGTTGCTGATGCTCGGGGTATAGAGGATCTTTATTACCCCGCGACGAGCGTCTCCACCTCGGCCAGGTCGCGCTGTCGGCCTCCCTCGGGTGCAGCTCCCTGCACGACGCGAGCACCCCCTCGTCTGGTGTCGCCGCCTTTCCACAGCTCGTCCCCTCCGTTCCGACTCCAACGCACACGACGAGCTGCTCCACCGCCCGCGAAGTCTTGACTCTCTGTTTCCGACTCTCCTACTCTCCGCCTCTCCGCCTCTGGACTCTCCGACTCTCTCTTCTCCTCCTCTGGACTCTCCTGACTCTCCTACTCTCCGCCTCTGGACTCTCCGACTCTCTTCTGACTGACGAACACGGTCCTTTTATCCCCCCGTAGCTTCGCCTTTGACCCCCTCCCTTTGACCTTTCACCTAGCTCCCCATTGGCCCGAGAAAAAGTGGGCGTGAAGGCTTTTTGATCCATAAATTTGCATATATCGATCGCCCTGGAGGCGGGGCCAAATCGCCCCTCGCTCACCGATTGGACGGCAAAAAGTGGGCGTGTGTCGTTTTTGATCCGTTTTTGAAGCACAAAATCCATGATTTTGTACACGCTGTTCGACGCGCGCCCTGCACGAGTCAAACACCGGTACCCACAGCGGGGCAAGAACGGTGGCGATGCTACGGTTGCGAGGTGTGACGGGAAGGTCGTGGCAGTTGTGGTGAAGCGGCGTTGTGGTTGGTGGTTGATGTTGTGGTTGTGGTGGTAATCATGGCGGTTGGTCCAAAATAAAGATAGCAAAAGAAAAACGGCTATCCTGAAGAGTCGCAGCACGCATAAATGACATGTATTCCCACTAGACAACGGGTTTGGGCCTAACTACACATATACTTGCCGAGATACCTCACCTAAGGGACCTGAATGGTGGTTTGCGAATCTGGTAACCACAACACTACCCCCTCCCCTTTTTACAGACTCGTCCCGAGTCGTCAAATTTTCGTGTGCCATCATGTGTAGTTTTCCCCAAGTACATTTTACCTACGGATCCCTGAGTGCGACATTCATGGTATTCGTGTCCCCAAAATAAATAACCTGAGGGCTGAGTAACTACCTAAACAAACTCACTCACACGGACGACTTAAATAAAATTGCCGGCGCTAGACAGACATGCCGGGGGCGCACTCATATTTACAGTACATCTTAACCTTAACTTACAAATTTTACACTAAACCATGGCCCAGGATCATTGAACTCTGCAAAAAGAAAGCAGTTAGCAGGGAGCCAGGCTGCCCACATGCAGTCTCTGGCTCAAAACAATGCAGGTGACAGGGAACGTGGCTGGCTGCTCACACGCAGTCCAAGGCCTTCCCTTTTGAACTGAACGCAGTGAACCACAACGGTGCATGGGCTGCACAAACGCAGTCTCCGTGCCAGCTCAAGTGGCACACGCAATGAGCACAACGAATGGATGCATGAACACAAACACGGTGCACGGGCCGCCACTGCAGGCCCGTGTTGTAGCTGCCAACGGGGCAGTTCTCGCAGCTTGCAAACTGTTGCTTTTACGATCCTGGCGCACATGGCAATGAACAGGGGGGGGGGGCAAAGCAAAAATTGAATGGGGCTGGTGAACATGGGCAGTGGGCATGGCATGGCAAAGGCAGCAGGCAAACACAGCCCGCAGAAGAAGGCCGCTGCAGGCAAACACAGCCGGCAGATGAACTGGCCGGCACAGGCCTTGAAGAAAAAACAGCCAGCCGGCAGATGAAGTGGGCCGGCACAGGCCTTGCAGCAAAACAACAGCTGCCGATGAAGTTGGCCGGCCTCTGCCTTGAAGCAAAACACGGCCAGCCGATGAAGTTGGCCAGCCTTTGCCGTTCAGTGGAGGTTGGTGGATGGAGTGCGGTGGTGCTGGCCACTTGGAAGGCGGGCTCGGACCTACCTACCTGTCTCCCTCCCAACCTATCGCCTTTGCCTGTCACTGTACATACCCACTCCCTTAATTTGTCAAACCCCAATTTAGCCCCAACTTATTTTTTTGTTGTTTTTATTTTTACTCCCCCACTATAAATCGTCCCCTAACCCCCTTTATCGTCCTTGTTCGGCTAACCTATCCTGTCACCTAGCCTACTCCCAACCCCTACGTTCCCTTCCCGGAGGGGAATAAGGGAGAGCCAGCGTCCTGTGCCGAGGCCCAACGAAGCCTCAGAATGGCCTCCCCAGAGTTCGGCGATCTATAACCAAAGTGGGTCCAGCGGCCCACAACGACAGCGAGGGGATGGATGGTGCGGAGGGGTACATCTCCTAATCTACCCTAACCATTTAACTGTTAAACTACCCCGGGGCTTTCAACAAGCGCCTCTCGCTTAAACTATTGGTTCTAACAACCCAGATTCCCGTCGCCTGTGTTGGTGTCCTCACAATTTCGGGCCTCGCCCCCCAATTTTCTCTCCGTGCCCTCACACGGTCTCCTGGCTGGGACACGTGGCTCCCTTTGGCAGGCACGACCCTCTGCCGAATCTCCCGCTATGGCACCCCCGGGCACTACACTGCCTCCGAGCCTACCAGCTCCCTAACACCGGGGAGTGCCCCCCATGGCACCTCCCCTGAAACGCACACGTGGCAGGCCGGCCTCCCGGGCCCCTTTCCGAGGGTCACCCGTGCCCACAACACTGCCCACGCGGCTAATGGCGCCCCGGGCCCCCGCACCAAGCAGGCGCACCCGTGCCCCACTACTCTATCCCGGCCCCCCATGGGCCCTTGGCCTACCACGGCTGACTAGCCTGGTGCCCGGGGTACCCACTCAGCGATACTCACCTTTCGCAGCCACGCTCCCAAGCCCGTCAACAGGGCTCCTGCACCCCTCCAAATGGGTCTCGAGCCTACTTTCCCACCAACAACAAAACGACCTCCATTTTTCAATTTGACTAACCCAGCTAACTCACTCTACACTGACCCCGGGGTCCCTTGGGTGGGAGTCACTCCTCCCCCCAATCACTCATCGCACCATGCATTCCCCATTCACTCCATACACACAGACCCGCTGGCCTCACTCACTCACCATGTACTCACCTCACAACTCTCCTACTCTTCAACACACTCACCGCTGAACTCTGCCATCCTTCTAACTACCTCCCCTAACTAACTCGTGCTCCCACGTCGTCCCTTAAACTAGTAGCACGTTCCTTTTAACCTACGTAGCTAAGCTACGTCCCCTCTACACATCCACAAGTTTGTCACTGTCTCCAAATGTCCCAAAAATCAATTTATTTCCCAACCTAAAGCTCACTAAATCCCTCTAACTAATCCATTCCACGGACTCCATGAGGACTTACCCCTGCCCCATGAAGTCGGTCTAACTAAGCTAACCCTTCCCCCTGACTAGTTTCCATCCTGTGCCCAGGTAAGGGGGTCTTCCCCCCTTGCCCAGGAATCCTGTGCACCCGAAAGTGAGGCTTGCTGTTTTTTTATGTGCAGCACCTGCGCGGCAACTCGCGCACTTTGCACCTGCCCGCGACGTCATGCAGCTGCACGTGTTCCTCGTCCCTCCTTGGACGGTACCATCCGGCAGAGATACCACTCCTGCCGGATTCCAAGCACACGTGCAGCCATGACGTCACCGTGCGCAAAAAAAAAAACACAAGCCCCACGTCTCGAGGGGTTCCCCACGCGAACACATGTGCTTTGCCCGTTGGAGCTTAACACACACGATCGCGTGGAGAACCCGTCCGGTCCAAATCCGTAGTCCTGCCTAAACTTTGTCCGTCCGCGGGATCGGCAAATCCACCGCTGGCGTTTCCGGACCGGGACTTCACTCTCGCAAGCGAGCACGTGGTGGTCTCGTGCGTTGCACAGCACGAACCTCGTGCTCACTGCTGGGTGAACCCGGCACGGTCCCCGAAATAGCTACAGCCGCTACCCGGCTTTCTCTCCTCTGTCGCCGTCTCCGTCTCCATTCCACACACGCATACCTGCGTGTTACGACGCACACAGTCCACACCATTAAACTCACACCGGGAGACGCGGCTGCGTGCTCCCGCATGCCAACCGACATCTCCCTCTCATACCGCTCTCTCACACACACGGTCTCCCTTTGGCACAGCGACCTTGCACACGGCCGTTCACTCACGCGTGCGGGGCACTCACCCGCGGTGCCTCACTCGCACTCCGTGCCTCATCCACACACGCGGGGGCACTCAACCGCGGTGCCTCATCCACACACGGTGCCTCACCCACACACGCGGGGGCACTAACCCGCGGTGCCTCACTCACACTGGCCGTTTCATCCACACACGCGGGGGAACTAACCCGCGGTGCCTCATCCACACACGGCGTGCTGGGAAGCACGCACTCCGGCACCATCGCCACCACACCACTCACACACGGGGTCGCTTCCACACACGGGGACGCACTCACACCTTGCACCACACACACAGGGACAACCACACTGGGGATTTGTGTCCCCACAAGGGTCTCCGGGGCCTCTACACCCCCCAAGCTCTCCGTGCACCCGTCCACAGCACTCGTCCCCTCAACCTCGCAAAACACGACCGAACTCACCTGGTCGTGACTCGCCTCAAGGGGGCATACTCCCTCCCCTTGTTCCTGGAGGAGGCCATCCAGGTGCTCGCACTGGGTCTCTACACCTCCGCGAGCTCACCCCCTTTATCCTCCACTACCTCCGTGTGTGTGTGTGCGTCACTTACCCCGTCCAATTCACCCTCTATCTCCCGTGTCTCAACTATTATTATTTCCTTTGTCGTCACCTCGTGTCTCGTCTCACACGTTTTGGTCTCCCCATTTAATTTTTCCCTCTTGGTCACCGTCGATTCCTCTGTCACGACCCTCGTCCAACACGCCCCCCGAATTATTTTTTCACCCGCCTCCACCGCGGGCCTCTCAGCCGTTGCACCCCCTTCCAGCTCGTTTGCTCCCACACGTGGAGTCGCCATTCCCAGCTCCCTGGTCACGGCCTTCATGCCCGCCTGCAGGCATCGGCCCATGTTCTGCGTCTCACACCGGAGCTCTTTCATTTCTTTTTTCATATTTGTTTCCATTTTTTGTGTATTCGCATCCATCTTTTGTGTATACGCATCCATCTTTTGTGTATACGCATCCATCTTTTCGTTCATGCCTTTCATTTCGTTTTTCATATTCGCATCCATTTTTTCGATCATTTGTTTGTTCATGCCTTTCATTTCGTTTTTCATTTCATTTGTCATTGCCGCCAGCATGGCGCATAGCTGGGCCATGTCGGGTGCGCTTGAGTGAGCCGTTTCGGCAGGGGTTGGGGAAGGGTCTTGGTGGAGAGGGGGGGGGAGGTGTCATACACCGCGGCCGCTGCCGCACCCACCTCGGGCCCTGGGTTCAGTTGGGCGAGTCCGTGTTCCTGCACAATCAACATTTCCTGCTCGGGGATTCCATCCTGGACCATGGATTCTACACATTACTATTACACATACCTAATCCACCCGGCACCCGCTCGCCTTGAGACGCCATCTTGCTTCTCGTGAAGGGTTAATTTAGCTCGCTCGTAATTTGGAGGGAATCGGGGGTCGCTTCTCTCACCCCTGGACCGATTCCCGTGAATTTAGCCGGAGACAGGAGAGCCCGTTACCTGTTCTCCGATACCAGTGCCGCGAGGAGGGCGATGAATTTGTATCGCACGACCTGACACCAGTGTTGCGGTATTCGCGCCCGCCGGCGTGCTGACGGCCACGTAACTCGAATCGCGGCACGTCGCCCACCGGACGGACAATCCAGTCGTGACCCTCTCGGACTAACGCCGGGAACCAGTCACGGGTGGACCTTTCGGTCTCAGCGCGATCGAGCCAATCGGCCCCCGCGTGGGATAGGGTTGCTCGCCAAATTCGACCTACCTAAGTACCCACGCGGAGGGTAGACCGGGCGATCGCACCTCGCCGCAGGTCGACTTCGAACACGGGCCACTTAAGCGACCCGTTCCGTACTATCGGGATAACCGAGCGGTGTTATTCGTCGACCTCGACGGTTCGATTAATTATCGGGCGTATTCAGCCCACTACCAACCCTTTACGTGAAGCAAGATGAGGATTCAATGAAAGAAATGACGAAGCGAAGCGGGAAACAGTTCAACACAAAGCACATTTATTCGCGGCACACGGGAAGCACACATAAACAATTCCACCAAATGCACACAGAAAAGACACAATGCAATTTACACAAAAAGCAAATATAAAAACGAAAACACAATGCAGAGCTAATACCGACTACCGAGCACACGGCAACACTTATACAATTCTACTTCACAGACGGCGCCGACAACACATACCCAAAACCAAGGAAAGAATACCCTCAAGGATGAGGCGGGCCTGAGGCCGAGACCGGGTCGCGCCTACCCGTCTGGTGATGAGACGCGGAGCGGCGATGGCGCCCCAACTCCGCGGGCCTCGCGGGCGGTGTCTGGTAGGGGGTGGGAAAGGGGCCCCCTTGGTCGCACTATCTCAGCGCGGGGGGAAACAGGAGGGGGTTGCTGATGCTCGGGGTATAGAGGATCTTTATTACCCCGCGACGAGCGTCTCCACCTCGGCCAGGTCGCGCTGTCGGCCTCCCTCGGGTGCAGCTCCCTGCACGACGCGAGCACCCCCTCGTCTGGTGTCGCCGCCTTTCCACAGCTCGTCCCCTCCGTTCCGACTCCAACGCACACGACGAGCTGCTCCACCGCCCGCGAAGTCTTGACTCTCTGTTTCCGACTCTCCTACTCTCCGCCTCTCCGCCTCTGGACTCTCCGACTCTCTCTTCTACTCCTCTGGACTCTCCTGACTCTCCTACTCTCCGCCTCTGGACTCTCCGACTCTCTTCTGACTGACGAACACGGTCCTTTTATCCCCCCCCCCGTAGCTTCGCCTTTGACCCCCTCCCTTTGACCTTTCACCTCGCTCCCCATTGGCCCGAGAAAAAGTGGGCGTGAAGGCTTTTTGATCCATAAATTTGCATATATCGATCGCCCTGGAGGCGGGGCCAAATCGCCCCTCGCTCACCGATTGGACGGCAAAAAGTGGGCGTGTGTCGTTTTTGATCCGTTTTTGAAGCACAAAATCCGTGATTTTGTACACGCTGTTCGATGCGCGCCCTGCACGAGTCCAACACCGGTACCCACAGCGGGGCAAGAACGGTGGCGATGCTACGGTTGCGAGGTGTGACGGGAAGGTCGTGGCGGTTGTGGTGAAGCGGCGTTGTGGTTGGTGGTTGATGTTGTGGTTGTGGTGGTAATCATGGCGGTTGGTCCAAAATAAAGATAGCAAAAGAAAAACGGCTATCCTGAAGAGTCGCAGCACGCATAAATGACATGTATTCCCACTAGACAACGGGTTTGGGCCTAACTACACATATACTTGCCGAGATACCTCACCTCAGGGACCTGAATGGTGGTTTGTGAATCTGGTAACCACAACAATATATATATATATATATATATATATATATATATATATATATATATATATATATATATATATATATATATCTCTTCTTCTTTCGCTGCTCCCGTTAGGGGTCGCCACAGCGGATCATCCGAATGATCCGCATAGTGATTTGGCACATGTTTTACGCCGGATGCCCTTCCTGATGAAACCCTGGTCGCCTCTTATGACACAGGGATATGGTACACCTATTTTAACCGGGGTATACACCGGCCCAGTACACTGGTACTCACTTTGCCGACCTCGGAAGGATGACAGGCTGAGTCAACCCCCTGGTGTATTAATATGGTGGCCCAACGGGGCTTGAACTCAGGAACTTTTGGATCCCAAGCCGCTGCCCTAACCACTGCGCCAACACCAGGCTTTTTTATATATATTTATATATATATATATATATATATATATATATATGTATATGTATATGTATATGTATATGTATATGTATAGCGAGGCCCCGTGGGCTATAAAGGGCCGCGTTCGCTCGCCGAGAGTTGAGTTGAGTTGGGAAGAAGTAGTAGGAGTCAGTCAAGTGGAGTTGGAAAGAGTCAGTCAAGTTAAGTTGGGAAGTCAGTGAAGAGAAGAGTCGGAGAAAGCAGTTGGACGGAGCTGTGGAGAGTTGGAGAGGTGGCGGCGGCGAAGGCAGTCGAGGGGGCGCTCGTGTCAGAGTCGGGGAGCTGCGGAGAGGGGAGGCCGATAACGCGACCGAGGTCGCGGTGGAGACGCTCGTCGCGGGACTCGAGACAGAGTAAAAATCCTCCTTTCCCCGAGCATCAGCAACCCCCTCCTGTTTCCCCCCCCGCGCTGAGATAGTGCGAGAAGGGGGCCCCGTTCCCACCCCATTCCAGACACTGTCCGCGAGGCCCGCGGAGTCGGGGCGCCACCGCCATTTTGCGGCTCATCACCAGACGGGTAGGCTCGACGCGGTCTCGGCCCCAGGCCCGTCTGCCCCCCTCATCGTGGAGGGTGGTCCCTTTTTCTTTTGCTTTGAGTATATGTGTTGTCGGCGCCGTCTGTGAAGTAAAACTGTATAAGTG
The DNA here is from genome assembly GCF_056783735.1 of Eptatretus burgeri. Classification (NCBI taxonomy): domain Eukaryota; kingdom Metazoa; phylum Chordata; class Myxini; order Myxiniformes; family Myxinidae; genus Eptatretus; species Eptatretus burgeri. The sequence continues at coordinate 42,490,492 of NC_140972.1, forward strand.
TTGCCGTGTGCTCGGTAGTCGGTGGTAGATCCGCATTGTGTTTTGCTTTTACATTTGCTTTTTGTGCATTATTGTGTGTTTCTTCTTCTTTTACATTTGCTTTTGGTGTATAATTGTATATGTGTGCTTTCCGTTTGCCGCAGAATAAATGTGCTTATTGTTGAACTGTTTTTCCCGTTTCGCTTCGTCTTTTCCTTTATTGAATCTCCATCTTACTTCATGTAAAGGGTTGGTCGTGGGCTAAAACGCCCGATAATTAATCGAACCGTCGGGGTTGACGATAACACCGCTCGGTTATCCCGATAGTACGGAACGGGTCGCTTAAAGTGGCCCGTGTCCGAAGTCGACCTGCGTCGAGGTGCGATCGCCCGGTCTACCCTCCGTGTGGGTACTTAGGTAGGTCGAATTTGGCGAGCAACCCTATCCCATGCGGGGGGCCGATTGGCACGATCGTGGTGAGGCCGAAAGGCCCACCCGTGACTAGTTCCCGGCGTTAGTCCGAGAGGGTCACGACGGGATTGTCCGTCCGGTGGGCGACCTGCCGCGATTCGAGTTACGTGGCCGTTCGCACGCCGGCGGGCGCGAATCCGCAACACTGGTGTCAGGAGTGGGATATAAACTCATCCCCCTCCTCGCGGCACTGGTATCGGAGAATGGGAAAACGGGCTCTCCTGTCTCCAGCTAAATTCACGGGAATCAGTCCAGGGGTGAGAGGAGCGACCCCCGATTCCCTCCAAATTACGAGCGAGCTAAATTAACCCTTTACGAGAAATAAGATGGCGTCTCAAGGCGAGCGGGAGCCGGGGGTATTAGAAATGGATGTAGAATGTGTAGAATCCATTGTCCAGGATGAAATCCCCGTGCAGGAAATGTTGGTTGTGCAGGAACACGAACTCGTCCAACTGAACCCAGAGCCCGAAATAGGTGCGGCGGCGGCCGCGGTGTATGACACCTCCCCACCCCCCTTCCGCCAAAACCTCCCGATCCTGGCCGAATCAGCTCACCCAAGCGCACCCGACATGGCCCAGCTATTCGCCATGCTGGCAAAAATGGATACAAAAATGAATGAAATGAAAAACGAAATAAAAGGCATGAACGAAAAGATGGACGCAAATACACAGCAAATGAACGAAATGGAAACAAACATGAAGGAAGAAATGAAAGGGCTGCGGGGTGAGACGCAGAGCATGGGCCGAAGCCTGCAGGCGGGCATGAAGGCAGTAACCGGGGAGCTAAAAATGGCGACTCCACGTGTGGGAGCGAACGAGCTGGGAGGGAGTGCAACGGCTGTCGGGCCCGCGGTGGAGGCGGGTAAGGAAAAATAATTCGGGGGACGTATTGGGCGAGAAGCGTGACGGAGACGTGCACGACGGAGATAAGAGACGAGGTGAAAGTAATTGGGAGGGAGAGAAAAAAACAATTAATACGGAAAGCAAGGAGTAGGTACGCGGAGATCGTGAAAGAGCAAGGAGTGAAAAACAGGGAAGGACGGGAGCGACTTAAGGAGAAAGCAAGGTTGACCTACATAAAGATAAGGGAAAGACACCAGAAAGAAGCAGAGACTAATAGACACGAGGGGACAATAGAAACGAATAAATGTACAGAGACACGGGAGATGGGAACGATAGAGGAGAGACTGCATGATAATGACGGGGTTAGAGACGCACACACACACACACACACACACACACACACACACACACACACACACACACACACAGAGGTAGTGGAGGACGATGAGGTTGAGCTCGCGGAGCGTGTAGGGACCCGGTGCGAGCAGCGGGATAGCCTCCTCCAGGAACGAGGGGAGGGAGTATGCCCCCTTGAGGCGAGTCACGACCATGTGGGTTCGGTCGTGCTTTGCGAGGTCGAGGGGAGGAGTGCTGTGGACAGGTGCACGGAGAGCTTGGGGGGTATAGAGGCCCCGGAGACCCCTGTGGGGACACGAATCCCCAGTGTGGTTGTCCCGTTGTGTGTGGTGTCGAGGTGTGTGTTCACGAGTGTGGCGAAATGCGTGCTGCAACGCACGCATAGCGTGGGTGCAAGGGCGTGTGTGAGAGCGACCGGGTGGGTGACAAAGACCCCGTGTGTGGAAGCGACCCCGTGTGTGAGTGGTGTGGTGGCGACTGTGCCGGAGTACGTGCTTCCCAGCACGCCGTGTGTAAAAGGGGCACCGCAAGTGGAAGAGGCCGTGTGTGTGAGTGAAACGGCCAGTATGAGTGAGGAACCGCGGGCGAGTGCCCCAGCGTGTGTGAGTAGTATAGTTTGTGTGAGGGAAATGGCACGAGTGAGTGAAAGGCCGCGAGTGAGTGGAGCCACGTGTGCGAGGGAAATGGCATGCGTGAGTGAAACGGCCAGTATGAATGGAGCACCACGTGTGAGTGGTATGGGTAGTGTGAGGGAAATGGCATGCGTGAGTGAGCGGCCGAGTGTGAGAGAGACAGTGTGTGCAAGGTCGCTATGTGTAAGGGAGATGTCGGTCGGCATGTGTGAACATGCAGCCGCGTCTCCCGGGGTGAATGTGATGGAATGGACTGTGAGCGTCGTTGCACGCAGGAATGCGTGTGTTGAATGGAGACGGCGACAGAGGAACGAAAGCCGGGTAGCGGCTGTAGTTGTTTCGGGACCGTGCCGGGTTCACCCAGCAGTGAGCACGAGGTCCGTGCTGTGCAACGCACGAGGCCCCCACGTGCTCGCTTGCGAGAGTGAAGTCCCGGTCCGGAAACGCACGCGGTGGATTTGCCGATCCCGCGGACGGACAAAGTTTAGGCAGGATTTCGGATTTGGACCGGACGGGTTCTCCACGCGATCGTGTGTGTCAAGCTGCAACGGGCAAAGCACATGTGTTCGCGTGCGGAACCCCTCGAGACGTGGGGCTTGTGTTTTTTTTTATGCGCACGGTGACGTCATGGCTGCAGGTGGGGTTGGAATCCGGCAGGAGGGGTATCCCTGCCGGATGTTACCATCCAAGGAGGGACGAGGTACACGTGCAGCTGCATGACGTCACGGGCAGGTGCAAAGTGCGCGAGCTGTGAGTTTCCGCGCTGGTGCTGCGCATGTAAAAAAAAAAGAAAAAAAAAGCAAGCCTCACTTTCGGGTGCACAGGATTCCTGGGCAAGGGGTGGAAGACCCCCTTGACCAGGGCACAGGATGGAAACTAGTTAGGGGGAAGGGTTAGCTTAGCTAGACCGACTTCATGGGGCAGGGGTAAGTCCTCATGGAGTCCGTGGAATGGATGAGTTAGAGGGATTGTAGTGAGATTTAGGTTGGGAAATTGATTAATGGGATTATTTGGAGACAGTGACTGACAGTGAGTGTGTAGAGGGGACGTAGTTTCGCTACGTAGTCTTAAAAGGAACGTGCTATAGTGTAAGGGACGACGTGGGAGCACAAGTTAGTTAGGGGAGGTAGTTAGAAGGATGGTAGAGTTCAGTGGTGTGTGTGTTGAAGAGTTGGTGAGTGAAGTGGAAGCATGTGCTTGGTGAGTGAGTGAGGCCAGCGGGTCTGTGTGAGTGGAGCGAATGGGGAATGCATGGTGCGATGAGTGATTGGGGGGAGGAGTGACTCCCGCCCAAGGGACCCCGGGGTCAGTGTAGAGTGAGTTAGGGGGTTAGTTAAATTGAAAAATGGAGGTCGTTTTATTGTTGGTGGGAATGTAGGCTCAAAACCCGTTTGGAGGGGTGCAGGAGCCCTGTTGACGGGCTGGGAGCGTGGCTGCAAAAGGTGAGTATCGCTGAGTGGGTACCCCGGGCACCAGGCTAGTCGGCCGTGGTAGGCCAAGGGCCCATGGGGGGCCGGGATAGCGTAGTGGGCACGGGTGCGCCTGCTTGGTGCGGGGGCCCGGGGCGCCATTTGCCGCGTGGGCAGTGTTGTGGGCACGGGTGACCCTCGGAAAGGGGCCTGGGAAGCCAGCCTGCCACGTGTGCGTTTCAGGGGAGGTGCCATGGGGGGACACTCGCCGGTGTTAGGGAGCTGGTAGGCTCGGAGGCAGTGTAGTGCCCGGGGGTGCCATCGTCGGAGAATCGGCAGAGGGTCGTGCCTGCCAAAGGGAGCCACGTGTCCCAGCCATGAGACCGTGTGAGGGCATGGAGAGAAAATTGGGGGGCAAGGCCCAAAATTGTGAGGACACCAACACAGGCGATGGGAATCTGGGTTGTTAGAACCAATAGTTTAAGTGAGAGGCGCTTGTTGAAAGCCCCGGGGTAGTTTAACAGTTAAATGGTTCGGGTAGATTCGGAAGTGTACCCCTCCACACCATCCATCCCCTCGCTCTCGTTGTGGGCCGCTGGACCCACTTTGTGTTATAGATCGCTGAAGTCTGGGGAAGCCATTCTGAGGCTTGGATTGGGCCTCGACACAGGACGTTAGCTCTCGCTTATTCCCCTCCGGGAAGGGAACGTAGGGGTTGGGAGTAGGCTCGGTGACAGGATAGGTTAGCCGAACAAGGAAAGTACAGTGGGTTAGGGGACGATTTATAGTGGGGAAGTAAAAATAAAAAAATAAGTTGTGGCTAAATTGGGGTTTGACAAATTAAGGGAGTGGGTATAGACAATGACAGGCAAAGGCGATAGGTTGGGAGGGAGACTGTAGGGTAGGTCCGAGCCCGCCTTCCGAGTGGCCAGCACCACCGCACTCCCTCCACCAACCTCCACTGAACGGCGAAGGCTGGCCAGCTTCATCGGCAGCTGTTGTTTTGCTGCAAGGCCTGTGCCGGCTGGATCGGCTGCAGCTGCTGTGCTGCAAGGCCTGTACCGGCCAGATCATCTGCAGCTGTTTTCTGCAAGGCCTTTGCCATCGGCTGGCCGTGTTTTGCTTCAAGGCCTGTGCTGGCCACTTCATCTGCTGGCTGTGTTGCTGCAGGGCCTGTGCCGGCCAGTTCATCTGCCGGCTGTGTTTGCCTGCAGCGGCCTTCTTCTGCGGGCTGTGTTTGCCTGCTGCCTTTGCCATGCCATGCCCACTGCCCCTGTTCACCAGCCCCCATTCAATTTTGCATTGCCCCCCCCCCCTGTTCATTGCCATGTGCGCCAGGATCAAGGCAACAGTTTGCAAGCTGCAAGAACTGCCCTGTTGGCAGCTACAACACGGGCCTGCAATGGCGGCCCGTGCACCGTGTTTGCGTGCATCCATTCATCCATCCATT
>NC_140972.1:42500631-42508131 GCF_056783735.1 Eptatretus burgeri
ACAAAAGTGGGCGTGAGTCGTTTTTGATCCGTTTTCTGCGGAAAGTCTGTGATGTTTTTGAACACGCTGCTCGGTGCGCGCCCTACACGAGTCCAGTATCGGCGCCCACAAGTGGCGCGAGAATGGTGGCGATGCGACGGTGGCGAGTTGTGACGGTAAAGGTCGTGGCGGTTGTGGTGAAGCGGCGTTGTGGTTGGTGGTTGTTGTGTGAAGCGGCGTTGTGGTTGGTGGTTGTTATTGTGAAGCGGCGTTGTGGTTGGTGGTTGTTGTTGCGATGGCTGTTGAGACGTGGTTGGTGGTGGTAATAATGGTGGCTGGTCCAAAATAAAGGTAAAAGAAAAACGGCTATCCTGAAGAGTCGCAGCCCGCATGAATGACATTTATTCCCTCTAGACAACGGGTTTGGGCCTAACTACACATATACTTACAGAGATATCTCACCTAAGGGACCTGAATGGTGGTTTGCGAATTTGGTCAACCACAACACTACCCCCTCCCCTTTTTACAGACTCGTCCCGAGTCGTCAAATTTTTGTGTGCCATCATGTGTAGTTTTCCCCTAGTACATTTTACCTACGGATCCCTGAGTGCGACATTCATGGTATTCGTGTCCCCAAAATAAATAACCTGAGGGCTGAGTAACTACCTAAACAAACTCACTCACACGGACGACTTAAATAAAATTGCCGGCGCTAGGACAGACATGCCGGAGGCGCACTCATATTTACAGTACATCTTAACCTTAACTTACAAATTTTACACTAAACCATGGCCCAGGATCATTGAACTCTGCAAAAAGAAAGCAGTTAGCGGGGAGCCAGGCTGCTCGCATGCAGTCTCTGACTCAAACAATGCAGGTGACAGGGAACGTGGCCGGCTGCTCACACGCAGTCCAAGGCCTTCCCTTTTGAACTGAACACAGTGAAAAACGGTGCATGGGCTGCACAAACGCAGTCTCCGTGCCAGCTCAAGTGGCACACGCAATGAGCACAACAAATGGATGGATGAACACAAACACGGTGCACGGGCCGCCACTGCAGGCCCGTGTTGCAGCTGCCAACGGGGCAGTTCTCGCAGCTTGCAAACTGTTGCCTTGCGGATCCTGGCGCACATGGAAATGATCAGGGGGGGCAAAGCAAAAATTGAACGGGGCTGGTGAACAGGGGCAGTGGGCATGGCATGGCAAAGGCAGCAGGCAAACACAGCCCGCAGAAGAAGGCCGCTGCAGGCAAACACAGCCGGCAGATGAACTGGCCGGCACAGGCCTTGAAGAAAAACAGCCAGCCGGCAGATGAAGTGGGCCGGCACAGGCCTTGCAGCACAGCAGCTGCCGATGAAGTGGGCCGGCCTCTGCCTTGCAGCAACGCAGCCAGCAGATGAAGCTGGCCAACCTTTGCCGTTCAGTGGAGGTTGGTGGAGGGAGTGCGGTGGTGCTTGCCACTCGGAAGGCGGGCTCGGACCTACCCTACGGTCTCCCTCCCAACCTATCGCCTTTGCCTGTCACTGTCTCTACCCACTCCCTTAATTTGTCAAACCACAATTTAGCCCCAACTTTTTTTTTTTTTTTTTACTTCCCCACTATAAATCGTCCCCTAACCCCCTGTACTGTCCTTGTTCGGCTAACCTATCCTGTCACCTAGCCTACTCCCAACCCCTACGTTCCCTTCCCGGAGGGGAATAAGGGAGAGCTAACGTCCTGTGTCGAGGCCCAACGAAGCCTCAGGATGGCCTCCCCAGAGTTCAGCGATCTATAACCAAAGTGGGTCCAGCGGCCCACAACGAGAGCGAGGGGATGGATGGTGCGGAGGGGTACACTTCCTAATCTACCCTAACCATTTAACTGTTAAACTACCCCGGAGCTTTCAACAAGCGCCTCTCACTTAAACTATTGGTTCTAACAACCCAGATTCCCGTCGCCTGTGTTGGTGTCCTCACAATTTCGGGCCTCGCCCCCCAATTTTCTCTCCGTGCCCTCACACGGTCTCATGGCTGGGACACGTGGCTCCCTTTGGCAGGCACGACCCTCTGCCGAATCTCCCGCTATGGCACCCCCGGGCACTACACTGCCTCCGAGCCTACCAGCTCCCTAACACCGGGGAGTGCCCCCCATGGCACCTCCCCTGAAACGCACACGTGGCAGGCTGGCTTCCCAGGCCCCTTTCCGAGGGTCACCGTGCCCACAACACTGCCCATGCGGCTAATGGCGCCCCGGGCCCCCGCACCAAGCAGGCGCACCCGTGCCCACTACGCTATCCCAGCCCCCCATGGGCCCTTGGCCTACCACGGCCGACTAGCCTGGTGCCCGGGGTACCCACTCAGCGATACTCACTTTTCGCAGCCACGCTCCCAGCCCGTCAACAGGGCTCCTGCACCCCTCCAAATGGGTTTCGAGCCTACATTCCCACCAACAGCAAAACGACCTCCATTTTTGTTAATTTGACTAGCCCCCTAACTCACTCTACACTGACCCCGGGGTCCCTTGGGCGGGAGTCACTCCTCCCCCCAATCACTCATTGCACAATGCATTCCCCATTCGCTCCACTCACACAGACCCACTGGCCTCACTCACTCACCAAGCACATGCTTCCACTTCACTCACCAACTCTTCAACACACACACCACTGAACTCTGCCATCCTCCTAACTACATCCCCTAACTAACTCGTGCTCCCACGTCGTCCCTTAAACTATAGCACGTTCCTTTTAACGCTACGTAGCTAAACTACGTCCCCTCTACACATTCACTGTCTGTCACTGTCTCCAAATCTCTAAAATAACTTTCCCAACCTAAATCTCGCTACAATCCCTCTAACTAATCCATTCCACGGACTCCATGAGGACTTACCCCTGCCCCATGAAGTCGGTCTAACTAAGCTAACCCTTCCCCCTAACTAGTTTCCATCCTGTGCCCAGGTAAGGGGGTCTTCCACCCCTTGCCCAGGAATCCTGTGCACCCGAAAGTGAGGCTTGTTTTTTTTTGTTTTTTTTTCATGCGCAGCACCAGCGCGGCAACTCGCCGCTCGCACACTTTGCACCTGCCCGTGACGTCATGCAGCTGCACGTGTACCTCGTTCCTCCTTGGACGGTACCATCCGGCAGGGATACCCCTCCTGCCGGATTCCAACCCCACGTGCAGCCATGGCGTCACCGTGCGCATAAAAAAAAAACACAAGCCCCACGTCTCGAGGGGTTCCCCACGCGAACACATGTGCTTTGCCCGTTGGAGCTTAACACACACGATCGCGAGGAGAACCCGTCCGGTCCAAATCCATAATCCTGCCTAAACTTTGTCCGTCCGCGGGATCGGCAAATCCACCGCGTGCGTTTCTGGACCGGGACTTCACTCTCGCAAGCGAGCACGTGGGGGCCTCGTGCGTTGCACAGCACGGACCTCGTGCTCACTGCTGGGTGAACCCGGCACGGTCCCCGAAACAACCACAGCCGCCACTCGGCCCTCTTTCCTTACATGTCGCCGTCGTCGTCGCCATTCAACACACGCACTCCTGCGTGTTACGACGCTCACACTCCATTCCATTACATTCACACCGGGAGACGCGGCTGCGTGCTCCCGCATGCCAACCGACATCTCCCTCACATCCCGCTCTCTCACACACACGGTCTCCCTTGCATAAACCATACCACTCATACGTGGTGCTCCATTCACACACCGTGCCTCACTCATACACCGTGCCTCACTCACACACGCGGGGGCACTCACCCGCGGTGCCTCACTCACTTGCGGTGCCCCTTTTACACACGGCGTGCTGGGAAGCACGTACACCGGCACAATCGCCACCACACCACTCACACACAGGGTCGCTTCCACACACGGGGACGCACTTACACCTTGCACCACACACACAGGGACAACCACACTGGGGATTCGTGTCCCCACAAGGGTCTCCGGGGCCTCTATACCCCCCAAGCTCTCCGTGCACCTGTCCACAGCACTCCTCCCCTCGACCTCGCAAAGCACGACCGAACTCACCTGGTCGTGACTCGCCTCAAGGGGGCATACTCCCTCCCCTCGTTCCTGGAGGAGGCCATCCCGCTGCTCGCACCGGGTCTCCACCCAGTCCACCAGCTCACCCTCATTATCCTCCACTACCTCCGTGTGTGTGTGTGCGTCACTTACCCCGTCTTCATCGTGTAGTCTTCCCTCTATTTTTTCTGTCTCCCGTGTCTCTATACATTTATAAGTTTCTGTTGTCCCCTCCTGTCTATTAGTCTCCGCTTCTTTCTGGCGTCTTTCCCTTATCTTTATGTAGGTCAACCTTGCTTTCTCCTTAAATCGCTCCCGTCCTTCCCTGTTTTTCACTCCTTGCTCTTTCACGATATCTGCGTACCTCATCCTTGCTTTCCGTCTTAATTGTTCTCTTCTCTCCCTCGCAATTCCTTTCACCTCGTCTCTTGTCTCCCGTGTCTCGAAACATTTTCTCTCCTTGTTCCTTATTTCTGTCTCTTCCTGGTTCCTTTTTCCTTCCCATCTGAGTCGTTCTTTCTCTCTGAGCCCCATTCGCTGTTCGTTCTCCCTCTGGAGCTCCTCAATCTCCGTTGACTCCAGTCTCGCTCTCCGTTTTAGTTGTTCAATTTCACACTTATATAGTTGTTGTTTTCTCTCCCACTGTTCCTCCTGCTCTTTGTTTTCCAATCTCATTGTTTCTTTCAATTGGCTCATTTCCTTCCTGTGTTTCATTCGCTGTTCTCTCACTACTCTTCCTCGTTTCCTCTCCTGTCCTTCCTTCTCCAGTTTCATGGTTTTCTTCATTTGGTTCATCTCCATTTTGTGTTTCATTTGCTGCTGTCTAATTACTCTTCCTCGTTTCCTCTCCTGTCTTTCCTTATCCAGTTTCATGGTTTTCTTCATTTGGTTCATCTCCATTTTGTGTTTCATTCGCTGTTCTTTGTCTATCTCCTCGTACTCCAGCCTCAGCTTTTCTTTCAATTGGTCAACCTCGGCTTCATGTTCTTTTTGTTTTCTATTCCATTGTTCCTCTCGTTCTTCCCTCTCCAATCTCCTTGTGTCCTTCAATCTCCTGATTTCTCCTTCCTGCTTCATTCCTTGCTCCTTCAACTTCTCCTCGTATTCCAACCTATTTTTTTCCTTTTGGCGTTCAGTTTCAAATTCATACTCTTTCAGTTTTTTATTCCACTGTCTCTCTTGTTCCTCGTTCTGCAATCTCATCGTTTCCTTCAATTGACGGATTTCTTTCTCCTGTCTCATTCCTTGTTCTTTGTATTTCCTATTCCACTGTCTCCCTTGTTCCTCATTCTGCAATCTCGTTATTTCTTTCAGTTGGCTGACTTCCTTCTCCTGTCTGATTTGTTCTTCCTTCATTACTCTTTTTTGCATCTCATTCTGCAATCTCGTGGTTTCCTTCAGTTGGCTGATTTCCTTCTCCTGTCTCATTCCTTGTTCTTTCAGTACTCTTTCTTGTTCCTCATTCTTTAATCTGGCCTTCGCTTCCAGCTCTTCGATTTGTACAGTGTGGTTTCTTAAAGTTTCATTTTCCGTTCTCTTCCTTTCCTCTTTTAACACTCTCAGTTCGTTTTGTAGTTCCCTCTCTTTGTTCTGGTGTTTCTGTAACTCAGAAACTTTCTTTTCCAATTCCTTTCTCATCTCTGCACACTCCGACTTTGCTTTGGCTTCTAATTGTTCAATCTGCTCAGTGTGATTCCTTAACGTTTCATTCTCTGTTCTCTTCCTTTCCTCTTTTAACATCCTCAGTTCGTCTTGTAATCCTCTTTCTTTGTTTTCGTGTTTCAGTATCTCAGAAGTTTTTGTTTCCAATTCCTTTCCCAATTTGCGTGCTTCTTCACTCATTTCATCTCTTCTTTCCACCGCTTCCCTCCTCAATTCGTCCCTTTTTTTACTGTATTCATTCAGTTTTTTCTGCCATTCCTTTCCCATTCTAATCTCCCCTTCCAGGATTTCTCTTTTAAACTGGCTTGCCCTTACCTCTCGCTTCAGTAGTTCCAATTCCCCATCTTGTTCGCGTTTTTCCTTTTCGAGCTTTGTTTTCCTTTCTCCTTCCTCCCTCAATTCTCCCTGCAGTTCTTCGAACTGTTCTGACTTTTCCAGCAATTCCTCCGCCCTTTCCTCGAGCTGTCTGTCTCCTCTTTTTATCTTCCATTCTAGGCTTTCTCTTTCCTGATTGCCTGTTCTTATCTCTTCCTTCAATTGTTCCAACTCCCCATCGTGTTCACATTTTTTCTCCTCCAACTGTATTTCCCTCACTCTCTCCTCCAGTTCTTTGAACCGCCTTGCTTGCTCCAATAATTTTTCCATTAATTGTTTTACTTCCAAGTCGTGCTCCTTTTGTTTCTTTTCGAGCTTGGTTTTCCATTCTTCCTCCCATTGTTTCCTTTCCTGGGAGATACCAATCTGCTGTTCCTCTATTCTTTTGTTCAGTTTGCTCTTCGCATATTCCAACTGACGGGTATAAAACACTACCAAATTCTTTTTCCCACGTAATTTGTCGACTCTATTGGCCAAGTCATGTTTTTGCCACCGAATTCGTTCCAGTAAATCGTCCAATCGCTGTGTCCCCCCGTACACGTAATTTTTCTGAAGCGCGTCTGCGTGCCGTTGTGACTCGTCCACTCCACGTTGCACCTCCTCGATATATTCTTCATAACGCTTCACCTTTTCCAAGACATCCCCCAATTGTGCCTGAAGCCTGGCAATGCTCGCATAGTCATCCTGCCACGCCTGCCATGGCACATGCCGTGACCACGTGCCTTGAACCGGTGACTGGGAGCTCACGCCTCGTGCTGTGCCATTAATATCAGCCCGCTCCGTGCTGCACTGAGGTGCGATCGCGCTGCTATTGTGCGACTCCGTTTGCCGGCAAAGTTCGTGCTCAAGCCGCTCCCACTGACCACAGTTAGTGGTGGGGTTATAATTATAAAAAGAACCGACCTGGGCCATGGATCCTACATGACGACACATACCTAATACCCCCGGCTCCCGCTCGCCTTGAGACGCCATCTTGTTTCTCGTAAAGGGTTAATTTAGCTCGCTCGTAATTTGGAGGGAATCGGGGGTCGCTCCTCTCACCCCTGGACCGATTCCCGTGAATTTAGCTGGAGACAGGAGAGCCCGTTGTCCCGTTCTCTGATACCAGTGCCGCGAGGAGGGCGATGAGTTTATATCCCACTTCTGACACCAGTGTTGCGGATTCGCGCCCGCCGGCGTGCGTACGGCCACGTAACTCGAATCGCGGCACGTCGCCCACCGGACGGACAATCCAGTCGTGACCCTCTCGGACTAACGCCGGGAACCAGTCATGGGTGGACCTTTCGGTCTCACCGCAATCGAGCCAATCGGCCCCCGCGTGGGATAGGGTTGCTCGCCAAATTCGACCTACCTAAGTACCCACACGGAGGGTAGACCGGGCGATCGCACCTCGCCGCAGGTCGACTTCGGACACGGGCCACTGAAGCGACCCGTTCCGTACTATCGGGATAACCGAGCGGTGTTATTCTTCGGCCTCGACGGT
>NC_140972.1:42513131-42515631 GCF_056783735.1 Eptatretus burgeri
ATACACAACAAATAAACGAAAAGATGGATACAAAAATGAACGGAATGGAAACAAACATGAAGGAGGAAATCAAAGAGCTACGGTGTGAGACGCAGAACATGGGCCGAAGCCTGCAGGCGGGCATGAAGGCCGTGACCGGGGAGATAAAAATGGCGACTCCACGTGTGGGAGCAAACGAGCTGGATGGGGGTGCAACGGCTGACAGGCCCGCGGTGGAGGCGGGTGAAAAAATAATTCGTGGAACGTGTTGGGCGAGGGTCGTGACGATGACCGAAAGGGAAAAATTAAATGGGGAGACCAAAACGTGTGAGACGAGACACGAGGTGACGACAAAGGAAATAATATTAGTTGAGACAAGAGAGGTAAAGGGTGAAGAGTTGGCAGAGACACGGGAGATGGGAACGATAGAGGGAAGACTACACGAGGAAGACGGGGTAAGTGACGCACACACACACACAGAGGTAGTGGAGGATAATGGGGGTGAGCTGGCGGACTGGGTAGAGACCCAGTGCGAGCACCCGGATGGCCTCCTCCAGGAACGAGGGGAGGGATTATGCCCCCTTGAGGTGAGTCACGACCAGGTGAGTTCGGTCGTGCTTTGCGAGGTTGAGGGGACGAGTGCTGTGGACGGGTGCACGGAGAGCTTGGGGGGTGTAGAGGCCCCGGAGACCCTTGTGGGGACACAAATCCCCAGTGTGGTTGTCCCTGTGTGTGTGGTGCAAGGTGTGAGTGCGGCACCGTGTGTGGAAGCGACCCCGTGTGTGAGTGGTGTGGTGGCGATGGTGCCGGAGTACGTGCTTCCCAGCACGCCGTGTGTGGATGAGGCACGGAGTGTGAGTGAGGCACCGCGGGTTAGTGCCCCCGCGTGTGTGGGTGAGGCACCGTGTGTGGAAGAGACCGCGTGTGTGAGTGTCGCCGTGTGTATGAGTGAGGTACCGCGGGTGAGTGCCCCCGCGTGTATGAGTGAAGCACGGTGTGTGGATGAGGCACAGCGGTTGAGTGCCCTCGCGTGTGTGGGTGAGGCACCGCGGGTGAGTGCCCCCGCGTGTGTGGATGAGGCACGGAGTGCGAGTGAGGCACCGCGGGTGAGTGCCCCCGCACGCGTGAGTGAACGGCCGTGTGCAAGGTCGCTGTGTGCCAGGGAGACCGTGTGTGTGAGAGAGCGGTATGAGAGGGAGATGTCGGTTGGCATGCGGGAGCACGCAGCCGCATCTCCCGGTGTGAATGTGATGGTGTGGACTGTGTGCGTCGTAACACGCAGGTGTGCGTGGGTGGAATGGAGACGACGACGGCGACAGAGGAGAGAAAGCCGAGTCGCGGCTGTAGTTGTTTCGGAGACCGTGCCGGGTTCACCCAGCAGTGAGCACGCGGTTCGTGCTGTGCAACGCACGAGACCACCACGTGCTCGCTTGCGAGAGTGAAGTCCCGGTCCGGAAACGCACGCGGTGGATTTGCCGATCCCGCGGACGGACAAAGTTTAGGCAGGTAAATGGATTTGGACCGGACGGGTTCTCCACGCGATCGTGTGTGTTAAGCTCCAACGGGCAAAGCACATGTGTTCGCGTGGGGAACCCCTCGAGACGTGTGGCTTGTGTTTTTTTTATGCGCACGGTGACGCCATGGCTGCACGTGGGGTTGGAATTCGGCAGGAGGGGTATCTCTGCCGGATGGTCCCGTCCAAGGAGGGACGAGGAACACGTGCAGCTGCATGACGTCACGGCCAGGTGCAAAGTGCGCGAGCTCTGAGTTGCCGCGCAGGTGCTGCGCATGGGAAAAAAAAAAGGAGCAAGCCTCACTTTCGGGTACACAGGATTCCTGGGCAAGGGGTGAAAGACCCCCTTGGCCTGGGCACAGGATGGAAACTAGTTAGGGGGAAGGGTTAGCTTAGTTAGACCGACTTCATGGGGCAGGGGTAAGTCCTCATGGAGTCCGTGGAATGGATTAGTTAGAGGGATTGTAGCCAGATTTAGGTGGGGAAATAAAATGATTTATTTGGAGACAGTGACAGACTTGTGAATGTGTAGAGGGGACATAGTTTAGCTACGTAGCGTTAAATGGAACGTGCTACTAGTGTAAGGGACGACGTGGGAGCACGAGTTAGTTGGGGGATGCAGATAGAAGAATGGCAGAGTTCAGCGGTGAGTGTGTTGAAGAGTTGGTGAGTTGTGAGGTGAGTACATGGTGAGTGAGTGAGGCCAGCGGGTCTGTGTGAGTGGAGCGAATGGGGAATGCATGTTGCGATGAGTGATTGGGGGGAGGAGTGACTCCTGCCCAAGGGACCCCGGGGTCAGAGTAAAGTGAGTTAGCTGGGTTAGTCAAATTGAAAAATGGAGGTTGTTTTGTTGTTGGTGGGAAAGTAGGCTCGAGACCCATTTGGAGGGGTGCAGGAGCCCTGTTGACGGGCTTGGGAGCGTGGCTGCGAAAGGTGAGTATCGCTGAGTGGGTACCCCGGGCACCAGGCTAGTCGGCCGGGGTAGGCCATGGGCCCATGGGGGGCCGG
>NC_140972.1:42523131-42528131 GCF_056783735.1 Eptatretus burgeri
ATGGAAATGTTTGAGGCATTGATGAGAAAAATGGATGCGAATACACAACAAATGAAAAACGAAATAAAAGGCATGAACGAAAATATGGAAACAAACGCACTCAAAATGAAGGAAGAAATGAAAGAGCTGCGGGGTGAGACGCAGAACATGGGCCGAAGCCTGCAGGCGGGCATGAAGGCAGTGACCAGGGAGCTTAAAATGGCGACGCCACGTGTGGGAGCGAACGAGCTGGGAGGGAGCGCAACGGCTGTCAGGCCCGCGGTGGAGGCGGATGACAAAGTAATTCGGGAGACGTGTTGGGCGAGGGTCGTGACGGAAAAAGTGACGGTGACCGAGAGGGAAAAACTAATTGGGGTGACGGAGACGTGCACGAGGGAGATAACAAGGGAAGAGACGGAAATAATAGTTGAGACAAGGGAGATAACAAGGGAAGAGGTGACTGAGTTGGCAGAGACACGGGAGATGGGAACAATAGAGAGAAGACTACACGATGAAGACGGGCTAAGTGACGCACACACACACGGAGGTAGTGGAGGATAATGGGGGTGAGCTCGCAGACTGGGTAGAGACCCGGTGCGAGCAGTTGGATGGCCTCCTCCAGGGACGAGGGGAGGGAGTATGCCCCCTTGAAGCGAGTCACGACCAGGTGGGTTCGGTCGTGCTTTGCGAGGTTGAGGGGACGGGTGCTGTGGACAGGTGCACGGAGAGCTTGGGGGGTATAGAGGCCCCGGGGACCCTTGTGGGGACAAAAATCCCCAGTGTGGTTGTCCCGGTGTGTGTGGTGCGAGGTGTGAGTGCGTCCCCGTGTGTGGAAGCGACCCCGTGTGTGAGTGGTGTGGTGGTGAGTGTGCCGGAGTGCGTGCTCCCCAGCACGCCGTGTGTGGATGAGGCACCGCGTGTGAGTGTCGCCGTGTGTGTGAGTGAAACGGCCAGTATGGATGAGGCACCGCGAGCGAGTGCCCCCGCGTGTGTGAGTAGTATGGTTTGTGTGAGGGAAATGGCACGAGTGAGTGAAAGGCCGTGAGTGAGTGGTGCCACGTGTGCAAGGGTAATGGCATGCGTGAGTGAGCGGCCGAGTGTGAGAGAGACAGCGTGTGCAAGGTCGCTGTGTGTGAGGGAGATGTCGGTGGGCATGTGTGAACATGCAGCCGCGTCTCCCGGGGCGAATGTAATGGAGTGGAGTGTGAGCGTCGTAACATGCAGGTGTGCGTGGGTGGAATGGAGACTACGACGGCGACATGTGATGGCCAAAAGCCGGGTTGCGGCTGTAGCTGTTTCGGGGACCGTGCCGGGTTCGCCCAGCAGCGAGCTCGAGGTCCGTGCTGTGCAACGCACGAGGCCCCCATGTGCTCGTTTGCGGGAGTGAAGTCCCGGTCCGGAAACGCACGCGGTGGATTTGCCGATCCCGCGGACGGACAAAGTTTAGGCAGGATTATGGATTTGGACCGGACGGGTTCTCCACACGATCATGTGTGTTAAGCTCCAACGGGCAAAGCACATGTGTTCGCGTGGGGAACCCCTCGAGACGTGGGGCTTGTGTTTTTTTTATGCGCACGGTGACGTCATGGCTGCACGTGGGGTTGGAATCCGGCAGGATGGGTATCCCTGCCGGATGGTACCGTCCAAGGAGGGACGAGGTACACGTGCAGCTGCATGACGTCACGGGCAGGTGCAAAGTGCGCGAGCTGCGAGTTGCCGCGCTGGTGCTGCGCATGTATAAAAAAAAAAAAAACAAGCCTCACTTTCGGGTGCACAGGATTCCCGGGCAAGGGGTGGAAGACCCCCTTACCTGGGCACAGGGGAAACTAGTTAGAGGGAAGGGTTAGCTTAGCTAGACCGGCTCCATGGGGCAGGGGTCAGTCCTCATCGGGCCCGTGGAATGGATTAGTTAGAGGGATTTAGATGAGCTTTAGGTGGGGAAATAAAAGTTATTTTAGAGATTTGGAGACAGTGACAGCCTTTGGATGTGTAGAGTTGACGTAGTTTAGGTGCGTAGTGTTAAAAGGAACGTGCTACTAGTTTAAGGGACGACGTGGGAGCACGAGTTAGTTAGGGGAGGTAGTTAGAAGGATGGCAGAGTTCAGCGGTGAGTGTGTTGAAGAGTTGGTGAGTGAAGTGGAAGCATGTGCTTGGTTAGTGAGTGAGGCCAGCGGGTCTGTGTGTATGGAGCGAATGTGGAATGCATGGTGCGATGAGTGATTGGGGGGAGGAGTGACTCCCGCCCAAGGGACCCCGGGGTCAGTATAAAGTAAGTTAGCTGGGTTAGTCAAATTGAAAAATGGAAGTCGTTTTGCTTTTGGTGGGAGTGCAGGCTCTAAACCCGTTTGGAGGGGTGCAGGAGCCCTGTTGACGGGCTGGGAGCGTGGCTGCGAAAGGTGAGTATCGCTGAGTGGGTACCTCGGGCACCAGGCTAGTCGGCCGTAGTAGGCCAAGGGCCCATGGGGGGCCGGGATAGCGTAGTGGGCACGGGTGCGCCTGCTTGGTGCGGGGGCCCGGGGCGCCATTACCACGTGGGCAGTGTTGTGGGCACGGGTGACCCTCAGAAAGGGGCCCGGGAAGCCAGCCTGCCACGTGTGCGTTTCAGGGGAGGTGCCATGGGGGGGCACTCCCTGGTGTTTAGGGAGCTGGTATGCTCGGAGGCAGTGTAGTGCCCGGGGGTGCCATAACTGGAGATTCGGCAGAGGGTCGTGCCTGCCAAGGGGAGCCACGCGTCCCAGCCATGAGACCGTGTGAGGGCACGGAGAGAAAATTGGGGGGCGAGGCCCGAAATTGTGAGGACACCAACACAGGCGACGGTAATTTGGGTTGTTTGAACCAATAGTTTAAGCGAGAGGCGCTTGTTGGAAGCCCCGGGGTAGTTTAACAGGTTAATGGTTAGGGTAGATTAGGAAGTGTACCCCTCCGCACCATCCATCCCCTCGCTCTTGTTGTGGGCCGCTGGACCCACTTTGTGTTATAGATCGCTGAACTCTGGGGAGGCCATCCTGAGGCTTAGATTGGGCCTCGCCACAGGACGCTAGCTCTCCCTTGTTCCCCTCAGGGAAGGGAACGTAGGGGTTGGGAGTAGGCTAGGTGACAGGATAGGTTAGCCGAGCAAGGACAGTACAGGGGGATAGGGGACGATTTATAGTGGGGAAGTTAAAAAAAAAAAAATAAGTGGGGGCTAAATTGTTTTTTTTCAAATTAAGGGAGTGGGTATAGACAGTGACAGGCAAAGGCGATAGGTTTTGAGGGAGACCGTAGGGTAGGTCTGAGCCCGCCTTCCGAGTGGCCAGCACCACCGCACTCCCTCCACTAACCTCCACTGAACGGCAAAGGCTGGCCAACTTCATCGGCTGGCCGTGTTTTGCTTCAAGGCCTGTGCCGCCCACTTCATCGGCAGCTGTTGTTTTGCTGCAAGGCCTGTGCCAGCCAACTTCATCGGCTGGCCGTGTTTTGCTTCAAGGCCTGTGCTGGCCACGTCATCTGCTGGCTGTGTTCCTTCAAGGCCTGTGCCGGCCAGATCGTCTGCTGGCTGTGTTTGCCTGCAATGGCCTTGTTCTACAGGCTGTGGTTGCCTGCTCACCTTTGGCATGCCATGCCCACTGCCCCTGTTCACCAGGCCCGTTCAATGTTTGCTTTGCCCCCCCCCCCCCTGTTCATTTCCATGTGCGCCAGGATCCGCAAGGCAACAGTTTGCAAGCTGCAGGAACTGCCCTGTTGGCAGCTACAACACGGGCCTGCAGTGGCGGCCCGTGCACCGTGTTTGCGTCCATCCATTCATCCATCCATTCGTTGTGTTCATTGCGTGTGCCACTTGAGCTGGCACGGAGACTGCGTTTGTGCAGCCCATGCACCGTTGTGGTTCACTGCGTTCAGTTCAAAAGGGAAGGCCTTGGACTGCGTGTGAGCAGCCGGCCACGTTCCCTGTCACCTGCATTGTTTGAGTCAGAGACTGCATGCGAGCAGCCTGGCTCCCTGCTAACTGCTTTCTTTTTGCAGAGTCCATTGATCCTGGGCCATGGTTTAGTGTAAAATTTGTAAGTTAAGGTTAAGATGTACTGTAAATATGAGTGCGCCCCCGGCATGTCTGTCTAAGCGCCGGCAATTTTATTTAAGTCATCCGTGTGAGTGGGTTTGTTTGGTTAGTTACTCAGCCCTCAGGTTATTTATTTTGGGGACACGAATACCATGAATGTCGCACTCAGGGATCCATAGGTAAAATGTACTCGGGGAGAACTACACATGATGGCACAAGAAAATTTGATGACTCGGGGCGAGTCTGTAAAAAGGGGAGGGGGTAGTGTTGTGGTTGAGGAAATTCGCAAACCACCATTCAGGTCCCATAGGTGAGATATCTCTGTAAGCATATGTGTAGTTAGCCCAAACCCATTGTTTAGAGGGAATAAATGTCATTAATTCGGGCTGCGACCCTTCAAGATAGCCGTTTTTCTGTTCTCTCTTTATTTTGAGCCAACCACGTCTCAACAGCCATCACACAATAACCACCAACCGCAACGCCGCTTCACAACAACAACAACAACAACGCCAACAGCCACGACCTTTACCGTCACATCTCGCTCTCGCAACCATCGCATCACCGCCATTCCCGCGCCGCTTGTGGGCACCGATCCTGGACTCGTACAGGGCGCGCACCGAGCAGCGGGTGCAAAAAGCGGCCTTTCCGAGAAATCGGATCAAGAATGATTCACGCCCACTTCTGTTCCGTCCTATCAGCGAGCGTGGGGCGATTTGGCCCCGCCTCCAGGCGCGTCGGAGTATAATCGATATATGCAGATTCGAGGATCAGGAATGATTCACGCCCACTTTTCCTCTGTCCAATGGGCGAGCGTGGTTCCGCCCCGAGCCGATCCTGATCCAAAAATCTGCATATGGTTTCTCCTGTCGCACTATAAAGCGCCGAGCGCGGGGCGAATCGGGGGAAGAGTTGGAGAGTTGTGGCGGCGGCGAAATCAGTCGAGAGAGTGTCTGTCGGGGTCCGGAGAGTCTGGAGAAGCCAA
>NC_140972.1:42533631-42538631 GCF_056783735.1 Eptatretus burgeri
ATCCGTTCCTGTCCCCACTCTAACTCCCAAAGTTTTCAACTTTCACGTTTCATATTTAGTACATAGGTACAGATTGTGGTAGCCGGTGTGTCGCGACATACGTTCGTCATCTAAAGTGGTTGCCATGGCAACTAGGATGCTGTTTTCCATGTAGTAGCATAATTCTGTATATACCTTCTTGTTCGGGTGTATATTGTGCTGACTTGTGCTCTTGTTACTGATTACAATATACAAATACATATATTGCTTTAAAATTATTTGGATCAGACTTCACTGCAATGCTTTTAAAAAATATTAATTATTAGACTAGTCTTTTAAAAACGATAAATATATAAATAGGTGAGCATTGGGTGGCTTTGACACCAACTCTGGTTAGGCTTTCTCGTCGTCAGGTGGGAAGCCCAACAGCCCTTGCTTGTGCAGTATAAGCCTGGCGTTGGCTTAGTGGTTAGGGTGGCGGCTTGGTATCCTAGGGTCCTGAGTTCAAGCCCCGTTGGCCACTGAATTAATATACACCGGGAGGTTGACTCAGCCTGTCATCCTTCTGAGGTTGACAAAATGAGTACCAGTGTACTGGTTAGGACTTCCGGTTCCGGTTTTGAGCGGCAAGAGGTCTCCTTCGGGGCTCCCTGCTGACATTCTCAAAGTTAAGTTCCGGTTGTTATTTGTCCCGTTTTAACTGTTTAATTTTCTCACCTACATGTTAATGTGTGTTCCTAGTTCGGTTTTGTTTCAAAAATCGTGCTATTTTGTGAGTATTTATGTCGACGTTCTCACCTGGTGTTTGAGGCCTAGTCCTAGGCTTGAGGCCTACCGGTTCCACTTGGTGTTCGATCGTTTTTTTTTTTGTTTGTTTGTTTTTTCTCCCCATTACCTTCAATTTCTATCCTCCCCATTACCTTCAATTTTCATCCTCCCCACTTTCCAAACATCCCCCATTCTCCCAACTAATCTCTTTCTTATCTCAAAAAAAATAAAAATAAAAAAATAAAAAAAAACCCAACAACAACAACAACAACAACCTTCTCCCGATTCTGCTACTTCTTCTTCCTCTTAACTTCCTCCTCGTCTTCCTCGATTTCTTTTTTTTTTTTTTTTTTTTTTTTTTTTTTTTTTTTTTTTTTTTTTTACACTTCCATGACCTAATCTGTTGAACTCTCTCATACATTAATATTAACAACAAAAACGATCTTATAATGCTTCATCTTCCTCTCTCACACATGTGGTACTCTTTACTGTTTCACAATGCACTACTCTTCTGCTATTTTAACAGACTGCTCTCATTTCGACCTCTCCTTCATTCCTTGCCTAAAAAATCCAACTATTACAGCGCTTCTTCTCTCCATGCTCTGAATTCGCCTTCATTGCATCCATCAAGAATTGTGTTAAATCGCATCTCTGACCTAAAACTTTTAAAAACCACAGTTTGCCATGGATGCTCGCTTTCCATCAACCATTCTTTTTTTTCCAAATTCAGTGCCAACTCACCCCCCTCACCCCTCACTCTCACTCTCAAAGCAACCATCCCACTCTTCTCCCTCCAAGCCTCCCTCTCACCTCTTTCAAAAATTCCCCCTCACCTTTCTCCCACCTTTCATCCCCCTCACTCTTCCTTGCCTAAGTTTCCCCCCCCTCTCATCCACCAACCTGCCTCCCTCCACTGCCCTCTCACCTCCATCTCTTCACTCCACCTTCTCAAATCCTCAACTGCCATCTTCCTTGTCTCTTGTCCCCCTCTCTCACAGCACCACAGAGCCTTTTCTCCTCCTCATTCGGCCCCCTCCCTCGCTATTCTGCAATACCCCACACTCCTTCAGCAACCCTCCTTACCTCCCCCTCGTCCCTCGTCCGACCCTCCCCGCCCCCTCCACCTCCTGCACCAAAAGCCTCCTCCCCTACCTCTTCATTAAAAGTGTGGACCTCAAATATCCGGGGCCTTCGCTCAAACCTTTCAGATCTTTCCTTGCAGGTTGCCACTGACAAACCAGACATTATCTGCCTAACAGAAACTTTCCTCTCCCAAGACGTGTCTGACTCCCAAGTATCTCTCCCTGGTTACTCCCTCTTACGGTATGACAGACCTGAGCCTCGTCCTGGTGGAGGTGTTGCTCTCTTCATCAAAGACTCTATTCCTCACTCTCCCTGCACTGCTCTCACTCCCCCACACCCCCAGGAATACCTCTGGCTTCGGCTTCCCCTCCACTCCCACCTCATGTTTATATGTGTACTGTACCGTCCACCGAACAGTGATAACTCCATCTACACCTCACTCTCCGAAAACATGGACCATCTTCTATCTTCTCATCCAAACTCTCTCTTCCTCTTATGTGGCGACTTCAATTGTCATCACGCCAGTTGGCTAGGTGTGGGTACCTCTCTCACCTGCCATGGGACATCAGCAAAAGCTTTCTGTGACTCATTGGGACTGACTCAATCGGTCAACTTCCCGACCCGGATCTCAACCAATGGTACTCCATCTCTTCTGGATCTGATTTTGACAAATTTCCCTGACAATATCTGCTGCTCTTCCTTCGCTCCAATTGGTTCTTCTGACCACGTCCTTATTAAAGTGGACATCTCTCTGGCTGTTATCAGAGAACCACCTCACCGCCGTCGAGTCTGGCATTTCACTCAAGCCGACTGGCAGGGTCTCCGAGCAGCCATCAAACTTACACACTGGTCTCCTATCACTACTTTCTCAAACATCAACTCATCCTGGGAATTCTTTCAAAGAAACTTGCTCTCCCTCATGCACAGATTTATCCCCTCTCGTGTTCAGTTGTCTTACCCTTCCTCCCGCCCTTGGTTTACTGAAGCTTGTGGCGAGGCAGTTGTCCTGAAACAACTTGCCTTTGCCTCATGGAAAGCAAACCCAACTGAGGGCAATCTCAGTTCTTTCCACAAAGCTCGGAACAAGTGTGTAGCTACCCTCAGGAGAGCCAGAAAACAACATCTTTCTCATCTCAAGTCTGAACTCTCAAACCTCTCTCCCTCCTCAAAATCCTGGTGGCATTTAATCAAATCTGTTTCTGGTGTATGTTCCCCCTCCATCCCCTCCCTTACCTCAAATGGCCGCACTGCTGATTCCACACGTGATAAAGCTGAATGTCTAAACTCGGTGTTTGCAGCTAAATCTTGTGTCCCAAACCCATCACTATCTCTACCCACTTTACCCAGTCGCACCCAACTGTCCCTGGACTCTGTATCCTTTTCTCCTGACAAGGTGGAGAGCTTGCTTTCAAACCTCAAGTCAGATTCTGCAACCGGTCCAGATGGCATCAGCCCACGTGTCCTCAAAGCCTGCTCTTCTGCTCTTGCTCACCCTCTCTCTGTTCTATTCACCCTCTCATTTGCCCAAGGTCATCTGCCATCTGCTTGGAAATCTGCTAACATCACTGCCCTGCATAAAAGAGGTGCAAAACAGATCCCTGTAACTATAGACCAATCAGCCTTCTCCCAATCATCAGCAAGGTTATGGAATCCATCATCGCTTCAGACATGAAATCCTTCCTCTTCTCCAATGGCTTGATTTCCAATCATCAATTTGGTTTCAGACCAGGTCACTCTACCCTAGATATGCTGCTACTGCTCTCCCATCAATGGATGGAGGTCCTCAATGCCAGACAGGAAATCCGAGCCGTATCCCTGGACATATCACGTGCTTTTGACACAGTCTGGCACCCTGCCCTACTCACCAAACTCTCTGCCCATGGTATTCAAGGCCATCTCCACTCATGGCTCGCAGACTTCCTCTCCTGTCGCAGTCAACGTGTGGCCCTAAATGGAGTTCTTTCATCCCCTCTTCCTGTGCAGGCTGGAGTTCCTCAAGGTAGCGTTCTGGGCCCTGTTCTTTTTCTGGTTTTCATCAATGATCTCTCGGACTCTCTGGAAAATCCTCTATTTCTCTTTGCCGATGACTCAACCCTCTGCCGTACCATCTGTCATCCCTCAGCCCGGCAAGCAGCAGCTTCTTCACTCACTGCAGATCTGGATAAAATCACAAACTGGTCCAACACGTGGAACATGTCTTTCAATCCAGACAAATCTCACACTCTCACTATGTCTCTTCGAAAGGACCGTTTACAAAACCCCCCATCCACTTTCTCAACAATCCTCTGGAAGAAGTCTTTTCTTTCAAGCTTCTGGGTCTCACTATCTGCCATGACCTTTCCTGGGAAAGTCACATTTCCAACCTTGCCTCAAAAGCCAGTCGCCGACTGGGAATCCTCCGTCGTGCAAAGTCCTTCCTCGGCCCTCTTGAGCTCCTGACCACTTACAAAGCTTTTGTCCGTAGCCTGATGGAGTACTGCTCTCCCCTCTGGGCTGGTGCTCCTGCCTCCCACCTTTCTCGACTTCACGCTGTCGAAAACCAGGGCTTTTAAGATCATTGGCATCTCCCGCAATGAAGCTGAGTCTTTGGGCCTCTCACTCAATCACCGCAGGTTGGTCGGTGGTCTTTCTGTCTTCTACCGACTCCTCTCCAGCCTTGCCCCCCTGCTCTCTCTGCGATTTGTCCCAACCACATTTCCACAGGGCGCTCAAGGTCCGCCAACAACCCCCTTCTGGTAAAACTACCAAAATCACGAATCACTGCTCATCTTCACTCTTTCATTCCTCTTTTTCCCGCCTTTGGAATAAACTTCCTCACTCTATTCTTTCCCATTCTTCCCTTCAGGCTTTCAAAACAGCTGTTCACCACCACCTCTTATCTTCCCCCATCCAAATCCTCGATCTTTTCTACCCCCGATAATCCACCCAAGCCCACTTCCTTCAATTCTCCTGCTTTCCTTCCTGAAAGTCCCTTTAATGTCCATCTTCCCCTCGCCATGTTCCCCGTCCCATCCCCATCCCTCTCCCTTCCACAGTTCACCTGTGTCTGTTCCCCAATGTTTTGTCCCTTCCACTCCCGCCCCTCTTGTCTCATGCCTCCTTGCTGTGAGTTGTGTGTTAGCTCTCATACGAGCCTCGACCAAGGTATACAAAAAAAAAAAAAAAAAAAG
>NC_140972.1:42546131-42551131 GCF_056783735.1 Eptatretus burgeri
ACCTTTTTGTGACCTTGACCTTTGATCCAATCGCTCCCAAAATCTAATGGATTTGTCCTTTCATGATGCCAAACAAATCCAAAACAATTAAAGCCTCTCTGCGTTTTTTTTTTTTTTGCGTTAAGTTGTCCACAACGCTTTCCGATATAAATGTGAATTTGTGTGACCCCCTTGACCTTTGACCCCCAACCGCTGCCTTGGGTGACAAAAGTACTATACCATGTGTCATATTAGAGGATGGGGAATTTAATTTTGAACATTTTGGAGTTAATTTGCTGTAAATCAAAACAAAATTGACAATTTAATCGCGAAAAAACGATTTTGACCTTTTTGTGACCTTGACCTTAACCTTTGATCCGATCGCTCCCAAAATCTAATCGATTTGTCCGCTCGTGATGCCAAACACATCCACAAAATTTCATGACAATCTGCGAAGTAGTTTTTGTGTAATGTTGTCCACAATGCTTCCCAATCAAAAACTCCATTTTGGTGACCCCCTTGACCTTTGACTTCCACAGACTAACTAGGGTTGCAAACACTATACCATACGCTATATCAGTGGATCGGGATTTGAATACTGAACATTTTGGACTTAATTTGATGTAAATCGGAACAAAATTGACACTTTAATCGCAAAAAAACGATTTTGACCTTTTTGTGACCTTGACCTTGACCTTTGATCCGATCGCTCCCAAAATCTAATCGTTTTGTCCTCTTATGATGTCAAACAAGTCCACAAAATTTCATGACAATCTGCTAAGTGGTTTTTGCGTAATGTTGTCCACGACGCTGCCCAATGAAAAATGCTTTGTGGTGACCCCCTTGACCTTTGACCCCCAACCGCTACCTAGGGTAATTACGCCACACTTTCATGTGGCATAGCCTAGAATGTAGAATTGAGTTATGAACATTTTGGTGTTGGTTTTATCTCGTTCGGATAAAAATTGACCGCGTTATGACGAAAAAACGATTCTGACCTTTTCGTGACCGTGACCTTGACCTTTAATCCGATTGCTCCCAAAAGCTTCGCCTGGCATCCTTGAGTAACTGCACATCATCTCTGAAAACTTCGTGCAAATCGGTCCAGCAGTTTTTGCGCAATGTTGTCCACACACATATTTACCAATAAATAAATACACAGGGGTCAATACAATACCTTCGTCAAACGAAGTTTGCGAAGGTAATTATGAAATTTTGTGCACTCGTGTTTCATAACCCAAGCAAGTTAGACATGAAGTGAGATCAATGCTGATCAAAGCATTGTGGGTTAAAACAATATGGCAGCCAACATCGTCACACATGCTGTGGAACAAAGGTGCATTGGTAATTTCCTTTAAAGGTGAACCTTAAACCAGCTGGAATTCAAAGAAGACTGTCTGCGCAATTTGGTAGAGCACATCTTTCACATAGTTGTGTGCTTCAATTTTGTTTTTTTACATATTAAACAGCAAATTTTAGAGCATCACCAGGTTAAGGTTCGTATGATTGAAATTGCAGAATCGTTGGGTGTTAGTGTTGAGAGTGTGGAAACAGTCATTCATTCTCAATTGAAATTCAAGAAGGTAAGTGCGAGGTGCATACTAAAGGTCCTTAACTTTTTCTCAAAAATAAATTCATGCGGCCATTGCAACTAAGCTCGATTGCTACCAGGGGAGGAAGGTGATTCCTTGAATATTGTGACACCAAGGTCCATATTTTCATGCCAGAGTCAGCAAATCAGCATGAAGTAGACACATTCTCGGTCTCCACCACCAAATAATTCAAGGTTCAGCCATCAGCGAGAAAGCACTTTGCAACTGTGTTTTACGTCCTTAGTGGTTTAATTCATAATTCATTGCACATGAGAAAACCATCAATGCACAGTACTACAGTGACTTGTTACACAATAAGTGAGACAACCAATACGCAGATGACCGACCGGCAGGGATGCCATCTCAGGGTATGATTAAACTGCAAGATGAGGCACATCCTCACTTTGTCAATTGTGCCCACAGCAACTCGGGCGTAGATGCATTGGGAAGATCGAAATCATCTCCCCTGCTTGCTGGGAAGATCTCCCCTGTTGACAAGCCCCTGCTTGTCAACTTGTTTTTTTTTTTCTATCTCTGAACTAGTCAGAGAACATCTGGGTGGTACAAAGGTTATGAATGCAGAAGACATCAAAACAAGTGCCAATAAATGGCAGCATATCCTCCCAAAGATATCCATGCAGATGGCATCAAGGTGTGACTACCTCTGTGGTATAAGTGTGTACATGCAACAACAACAATAATGATAAATTGGTGAATATTCATTAACTAGTCTGTATTTTTTGAATTTCTAGATTTCAAAATCCATATCAACCTTTAATGATCCTAAAATTTCTTGTTTTCCCGAAATATTTATCCTCAATTGTGTTTATTTCCATTAAATATCGATTCTGGTATCTGGGAAACGATCACATTCGAAGTTATTGCTCGTCTGATCACTGCTGACAAAAGCGTGCTTTCATCACTGGGATTCTGAAACCAATATGCAATCTATACAATGGAAGCATAAGGGATCAACAACACCCCCTAAATTTTGTCAAACCCTCAGCCAGCAACCACGTCATGGACTCGATTTTCAAGGATGATAAGAGATTCCATTGACTGATAATATGCATCACAAAACTACAATCAAAAGTACACATGACAACTCTTTCATACAATGCTGCAGGCCATCAAAAACAAATTTGAAAGATGTTTTTTTTTTTGGTATACATTATCGAAGCTCGTATAAAAGCTAACACACAGAACATATAACGAGGGTAGCAGGAGACAGGAGGGGTGGGAGAGGGAAGGACAAAACAGTGGGGAACAGAGGCATCAGTAGATTTGTGGAAGGGAGAGAGAGAGGATGGGGTGGGGTACACAGGGTAAAAGAAGATGGACACTACAGGGACTTTCATGAAGGAAAGCAGGGAATTTGAAGGAGGTGGGTGTGGGGTGGATTAACAGGGGTAGAAAGAATCATGGTTTTGGATGGGGGAAGATATGAGATGGTGGTGAACAGCTGTTTTGAAGGCCTGGAGGGAAAAATGGGATTGAAGAGAGTGTGGGAGTTTATTCCAAAGGTGGGAAAATAGAGGAATGAAATAGTGAAGGTGAGCAGTGATTTGTGATTTTGGTAGTTTTACCAGAAGGGGGTTGCTGGTGGACCTTGAGCGCTCTGTGGAAATATGGGGGGGGGAGGGTCAGATCACAGACAGAGTGGGGTTGGGGGGGAGGCAAGGCCGGAGAGGAGACAGTAGAAGACAGAAAGACCACCAAACTGACTGTGGTGAGAGAGTGAGAGAACCAGAGATTCAGCTTCATTGTGGAAGATACCAATGATCCTAAAAGCCTTGGTTTCTACAGCATGAAGCCGAACAAAGTGTGAGGCAGAAGCACCAACCCAGAGGTGAGAGCAGTACTCCATCAGGCGGCAGATGAAAGCTTTGTATGTGGTTTGGAGCTCAGGTGTACCAAGGAAGGACTTTGCACGACGGAGGATGCCTAGTCGGTGACTGGCTTTGGAGGCCATTTTGGAGCCAATTAATGTTTGCCAAAGATGTGCTTCTGCTTTCAACAGCCAACCTCTGCACAAGGCGTGTATGCCATTTGTAACTGTGGCTCCGAGGAGTTGGCAAACCTTCCCCTCCACCCATATAGCCTGACCACCAGTGACTCATTTATTTTCAGAATTGAAGTGTTGTTTGCATGATTAAACTATGAGGAAGAAGTGGAGCAAACGAGACAAAGTCGAAGGAGAAATCTGAGAACTTATACTTTACTGCAATACCAGTTTGAAGAACAAAATGGAGTAGGTGTATTGAAGTCAACCCTAATACCATAGGACGAGTAATTATGGTATACGAGTCTGCTTGAGCGGCCTGCAATGCTTGAAAGACCTACAGCAAGAGTGGAAGGATGAGAAAGGTCGAACTTCCGATGATTTACGGCTGGATCGTCAAGGTCTGGGAGAAGATACCGTCGGACATCATCAAGCGAGCATTTCTGAAATGCTGCATCTCCAACGACATGGACGGCACAGAGAACATCATTTGGGAGGAGCAGGCTGGTGATGTGGACAGCGACAGGGACTTGCTCTACGCAGATTCAGACAAGGAGGAGTTACGTGACATCTTTGACTAGGAAAGCATTGATGAGGGTTTCCTTGGGTTTAGCTGAAAAGTTTAATCAAACCCAAACTGCCCTTTTCAGGGCCACAAATCCACAAGAAATACCGGTATGAAATACAGGGCCACAAATCCACAAGAAATACCGGTTTGTTACTGGTATGAATCCCTTTTCTTCCTTTCTCTAGCCACAAAAATTCCTCTTTATCAAATTAAAAACTAAGAAAGAAAAATAAAAACATATTGGTATCCTCTCCTCCCTCTCTCTTCAACTTCTTGAAAATGAGAATAAGACTGTTAAACAAAATTAAGCGGACATGGGAGTAACATGTTGATACCTCCCTCACTTTGTTCTGTACAAAGTTAATGTACAAACGTATTTCAATGTCGATCAGAAAATAAAATGATCAATATATTAATTCATTTTGATGGTGAAAAATAGGGGTCAAGTTAATACACGGCCTCAGTTTATACACCAGAACATACGGTATCCATAAGCAGAGAGGCTTGATGAAAAGGAATTGATGTAT
The DNA here is from genome assembly GCF_056783735.1 of Eptatretus burgeri. NCBI lineage: Eukaryota > Metazoa > Chordata > Myxini > Myxiniformes > Myxinidae > Eptatretus > Eptatretus burgeri. The sequence goes on from NC_140972.1 coordinate 42,550,800, forward strand.
CGTTTAAATATTAAAATATTAAAAAAAAAAATAAATGCAGTAACATACAAGGAGTGAGGGGTGGAAGTTGAACAACAGATTACAGATAAATTAGCCGAAGTAAAGGACAAAATTATCGAAATCAGAAGAGTTGAAAGGTGATTTTCAAAAAATTAACTTCAAGTAACAAAATACTATCTCCTGATGAAGTGATCACTGCAAACCCGAGTCTCATCTTAACTTCAACGAGGTCATCTCAGAAAGTATAAGTGACATTTTGATCACCATTTTCGACACAATTCCTCCGTCTGAGAGCTCGGTAATTACTGCGAGAAAATGAAGGAATGGCCTGT
>NC_140972.1:42556131-42616131 GCF_056783735.1 Eptatretus burgeri
GAGTATAAAGAAGATTTCTGGAGTGAGTTAGATGAAGTGGTGGAGAGTGTATCCAAGAATGAAAGAGTGGTGATTGGAGCAGATTTCAATGGGCATGTTGGGGAAGGGAATAAAGAGGATGAGGAGGTGATGGGTAGGTACGGTCTCAACAAGAGAAATGTGGAAGGGCAAATGGTGGTAGAGTTTGCAAAAAGAATGGAAATGGCAGTGGTAAATACGTATTTCAAGAAGAAGGAGGAACACAGGGTGACATACAAGAGTGGAGGAAAGTGCACACAGGTGGATTACATCTTAAGCAGGAGATGCAACCTGAAAGAGATTAGTGACTGTAAGGTGGTGGCAGGGGAGATTGGTCTGTAGGATGACTTTGGAGGTGAGGTTGAGGAAAAGAGTGAGGGCTGAACCAATGACCAGATGGTGGAAGCTGAAGGAGGAAGACTGTTGTGTGAAATTTAGGGAGGAGGTGAGACAGGCGTTGGATGGTGGTAAAGATGGGTGGGATGATTGGGCAACAACAGCAGAAGTTGTGAGGGAGATAGCTCGGAAGGTACTTGGTGTGACATCTGGACAGAGGAAGGAAGATAAGGAGACTTGGTGGTGGAATGAGGAAGTACAGGAAAGTATAAGGAAGAAGGGGTTGGTGAAAAAGAAGTGGGATAGTCAGAGAAATGAAGAAAGTCGGCAGGAGTACAAGGAGTGGCGTCGAAAGGCAAAAAGAGAGGTGGCAAAGGCCAAGGAAAAGGCATATGACGAGCTGTATGAGAAGTTGGATACAAAAGAAGGGGAAAAGGATTTATACCGATTGGCAAGACAGAGGGACCGAGCTGGGAAGGATGTGCTGCAGGTTAGGGTGATAAAGGACGCAAATGGGAATGTGCTGACGAGCGAGGAGAGTGTGTTGAGAAGGTGGATGGAGTACTTTGAGCAGCTGATGAATGAAGAAAATGAGAGAGAGAGAAGGTTGGAAGAGGTGGAAATAGTGAATCAGGAAGTGGGGTGGATCAGTAAGGATGAAGTGAGGACTGCTATGAAGAAGATGAAAAGTGGAAAGGCGGTTGGCCCAGATGGTATACCAGTGGAGGCATGGAAGTGCTTCGGAGAGATGGCAGTGGGGTTGTTAACCAGATTGTTTAATGAAGTCTTGGAAAGTGAGAGGATGCCCGAGGAGTGGAGATTAAGTGTACTGGTTCCGATTTTCAAGAATAAGGGTGATGTGCAGAGCTGTGGAAATTACAGAGGGATAAAGTTGTTAAGCCACACCTTGAAGTTGTGGGAAAGAGTAGTGGAAGCTAGGTTGAGAGGAGAGGTGATGATCTGTGAGCAGCAATTTGGGTTTATGTCAGGAAAGAGCACCACTGATGCGATGTTTGCTTTGAGAATGTTGATGGAGAAGTATAGGGAAGGCCAGAAGGAGTTGCGTTGTGTGTTTGTGGATTTAGAGAAAGCTTATGATAGGGTGCCAAGAGAGGAGTTGTGGCATTGTATGAGGAAGTCGGGAGTGGTGGACAAGTATGTGAGTATCGTGCAGGATATGTATGAGGACAGAGTGACAGCGGTGAGGTGTGCGGTAGGAATGACGGACCAGTTTAAGGTTAAAGTGGGATTGCACCAAGGATCGACTCTGAGCCCTTTCCTGTTTGCAATGGTGATGGACAGGTTGACGGGTGAGATCAGACTGGAGTTGCCATGGACTATGATGTTCGCGGATGACATCATGATCTGTCGGGAGAGTAGGGAGCAGGCTGAGGCGAGCCTCGAGAGATGGAGGTACGCACCGGAGAGAAGGGGAATGATAGTCAGTCGGAGTAAGATGGAGTACATGTGCGTAAATGAGAGGGAGGGTGGTGGTATGGTGCGGTTGCAAGGACTTGAGGTGGGGAAGGTGGATGGGTTTAAATACTTGGGATCAACTGTCCAAAGAAACGGAGAGTGTGGGAGAGAAGTGAAAAAGAGAGTGCAGGCAGGATGGAGTGGGTGGAGAAGAGTTGCAGGAGTGATTTTTGACAGAAGGGTAGCTGCAAGAGTGAAGGGGAAAGTATATAAGACGGTAGTGAGACCAGCTATGTTGTATGGTTTGGCGGCGGTGGCACTAACATAAAGACAGGAAGTGGAGCTGGAGGTGGCAGAGTTAAAGATGCTGCGATTCTCGTTGGGAGTGACGAGGATGGACAGGATAAGGAATGAGTATATTAGAGGGACAGCGCAGGTAGGACGGTTTGGAGACAAAGTGAGAGAGGCGAGATTGAGATGGTTTGGACATGTGCACAGGAGGGAAGCGGAGTATATCGGGAGAAGGATGTTGAAGATGGAGCCGCCAGGCAGGAGGAGAAGAGGAAGGCCAAAGAAGAGGTTCATGGATACGGTGAGGGCGGACATGCGGGTGGTTGGAGTGTCAATGGAAGATGTAGAGCATAGAGCGAAATGGAGACGGTTGATCCGCTATGGCGACCCCTAACGGGAACGAGTCGAAAGAAGAAGATATATATATATATATATATATATATATATATATATATATATATATATATATATATATTTTATATATATATATATATATATATATATATATATATATATATATATATATATATATATATATATATATACATACACACACACACACACACACACACACACAAACATGACAGAAGTAAATATAATTTATTTATTTAACATTTGAACTCTATTTGATCCATTTTAATACATACACTCGTATTTGGTCAACTTGCCTTTGTAGATTTCAATGCTTTTACTCTTTCAGGCATAGAACTGATGAGTTCCGTAATTTTCTCTTGTGAGATTTCTGTCCAGGCTTCATGCAAAATGTTTAGCAATTCTATCCATGATGTTGGTTTCCTGGACTTTTTCCGCACAGCTCGATCCAGTATGGCCCAGAGGTGTTCAATGGGATTTCATGTCAGGAGACTGAGTTGGCCATGGAAGGTGCTCGATCCCATTTCTGTCCTGCCATTCTTTGATCTTTTTTTGCAGTGTGGCATGGAGCTCCTTCATCCATGAACAGTATTGTTTTTGACCATCTGACCAGTTGAGAAGACTGGGAGAAATCCATCCTCAAGGATAGAAATGTTTCTCGTGGAGTTGATGTTGCCAACACACTCCACAAGCTCTGACCGACCAGCCCTCCAGATTGCTCCCAACACCATCATTGAAAAACCACCGTATTTAACAGTTGACTGCAAACAGTTCAAAAAGAACTCTTGACTGGGAAGTCTCCACACCCATACGCGTACACTGTCAGAAAATTGAGCAAATTGGGACTCATCTGAAAAAATAACAGTTTGCCAAAACACCAAGGGTCTGTTGGCCATCTCATCAGCCCACTGCTTTCTCCTTTGAATGTTGGCTGGTCTGAGAAGAGGTTTTTTCCAAGCTGCTCTCCCATAGTAGCCCAGCTGATGAAGGTACCGCACAGCAGTTCTTGAGCTAACTTGAACCTCCTCTGCAACATCTACTGCCTTGCAATGGGGAGTTTTCTCAATGGAACGCTTGACAGCTCGAAGACACCTCGACCAGAACAGGAAGGTTTGGATTCCTTGCCTTTAGTGGTGAATTGCACAATCACCCGCTTGACCATAGAAAGCAGAATGCCAAGGTTCTGAGCTGTCTGACGCTGGCTGATTCCACCTTCCGATTGGCCAACAATTTGTCATCTTTGAAAATTGGAAAGGTCGTGTGCTCCCTGGGTTTGAGGTATAGTTAATTGTCATACATGACCCATAAACTCGTTTCTGCAAATACATCGTTGAATATTAGTGCAAATCACTGAGTAAAACTTGCTTTATACAGATGAAATGAATAAATTAAAGTTGTCTATTTACTTCTGTCATGTCTCTGAATATATATATATATATATATATATATATATATATATATATATATATATATATATATATATATATATATATATATATATATATATATATATATATATATCCCCATGACACATTTTGGTGGGTAGCTTCAATCTTTATCAGTACTGTTTTTGGTAAAGTTGTATTATGTTAATGAACTTGAATCTATTTTAACACTTTTTACTTCACTGTTTAAATCAAGTGGTCTTTGTGTTTACATTTTTCTCATCTTTAATTTTTCCAAAAGCCATTTGTTATGTTACTACAGGATAATCTATAACTATGAAATAGATTACTTATTTCTCACTATGAAATATGAAATGACAATAACTATGAAACAAACTTCAGAGTGTTTGTTCTTGCCCAGCAAGGAAAAACTCATTTTGAATTTGCAGGACATGGCATAATATTACAGTGAAACCACCGCTACCAGTGTAAACTGTGGAGATGAGAATTACTATGACAAGTGGTCAATTCCTCGTCTTTCAAAAATTATGTTGGTCCCATGTCTTCTGTAATGTCAGAGAGCTCAGTTTGGACCTGGATTTTGAAAAATTATTTTTGTATCATCACAATTGCTACTTTGCTGCAAGCAACAACTTGCTTCTGCCATTCAACACGTTTTTAAGATAAACCTATTTCACACTCTTTCATTTTTGCACTTAAATTTCAATAATCCACTCATTTGTTGTGCTAAAATGTGACAGACCAACATTTGTTATATTGTTTTCCATTGATTTTCACAGCATGATAAAATTGCCAAATTCAATCAGTGCGTGTGTGGCAGAGGTGAATCTAGGGTATTGAAAAGGGTTCCACGTGTCTAATATACTGTCAAAAAATCCATGATCCGCTCAACTAGTGTGTAATGATATTTCGATGTCTCTGACCATATTTTAGTGAAAAATGTACTTCAATATTGAGACATAAAGGTTGATTTGTTAAGACGCATTGAAATGTTCCATAGACCATTTGCTTTCATCAGTATTGTGTAATGTCTTGTTTTTCCTTTTTAATGGAATGTACAATGGCCTGCAGAAGTATTTAACCCCACCTAAAGCTTTCACATTTTGATGCCACCTGAGCTTAGTTCATCATTCCTTCAAATCAAACTTTATTTTGTATAATCTTCACAAACTATTACACAGTGATAAAGCTTTAAAAATGCAGATAAAATGTGAATAAGTTAAATTAACAGAGAAAATCAATGATTCTCGGTTGCATCAGTATTCATATCCTTTGCCTAATTTACCCTAAATCACTACAGAAGCAAATTATTTGTTTTCAAGGTTACAAAATAAGTGTAACAGGTCTCACCTGCATGTACATAATCAGTGGTTTCACTTTAAAATTAAACTCCCCCACTTATCTCGGGAGTTTTAATGTGCAACTCACTTGGTCAACCACCAAGGCAAACATTAAGACCAAGGAGCTTTCCAAAGAAGTCAGACATAAAGTGATGGAGAAGCTCCGTTCAGGAGAGGGTTATAATAACATTTCAAAGTCACTCATTATCCCTTTGAGTACGGTGAAATCCATCATTAAGAAGCGTAAGACGTATCATACCACCAAGACTCTACCCAGATCAGGTTGTCCATCTAAACTCAGCAGCCAGGCAAGCAGGAGACTGTTTTGGGATGTCATTGTAAATCCAACAATGACTTTGAAAGATCTGCAATGCTCTATTTCTTCGATGGGGTTCAATGGTCATCAAATCAACAATATCCCATTTCATTCACAAAGCTGGCCTCCATCGACAAGTAGTAAGAAGCAAGCCATTACTGAAAAAGACGCATTGAAAAGCTTTTATGGAGTTTGCAAAAAAGCATCTTAATGATACTGCAGGCATGTAGAGAAATGTTTTGTGGTCAGACGAGACAAAAATTGAACGGTGGTCTAAATTCAAAGCGTAACGTCTGGCGCAAACCTCACACTGCGCGTCACTCAGTCAATAACATCCCTCCTGTCAAGCATGGTGTTATGTTACTGTCAAGCATCATGTTATGGGGTTACTTTTCATCAGCAGGGATTGGCAAGCTTATCAAGATAGAAAGGACAATGGATGGTGCAAAGTACAGGAGAATCCTTGATAAAAACAACTGCTTGATTCAGCCATAAATCTGAAACTGGGTAAGACATTCACATTTCATCAGGATTATGACTGAAGCACAAAGCTGAAGTAGAATAAGAAATCAGCTGAATAAGAAGAAAATAAATGTTCTTTCATGGCCCAGTCAAAGTTCTGATTTGAACCCAATTGAACATTTATGTTGAGACTTGAAGATTGCAGTCCTTCGATGATCCCCATCAAACTTGGCAGAACAAGAGCAATTTTCACATGAAGAATGGGCAAATATTTCACCATTTCTGTTCGTATACACCATGTGGTTTCCTTCCCTTTCGTGTACGTATGTTGTTTGTGGTGCTGAACCCAGCTTGTTCTCTAATGACTGCTTCCCAAGATTTGCACTTCACGAGTATGAACGATCGTACTGGTCAGCCACCAATAAAAAGGATCTTTGTCATTTGGGGTCTGTCACGTCTGAGTGACATTATAGTTCCCACATCAACAGCATAATGTTTTTGAAACTTGTATTTCAAATAAACAGATATAAAGTCAAATGAGGAAGTTCATCATTACATACAATGTCCAACTCGGATTCCTGCCTTGAGTTGTTTCCGCCCAGTTTCCCTGTCCTGCCGGTTCAACTCACTCATGTTCACCTCATCCTCTGGGGCTGTTGGATGATTGAGTCCTGTCGCGTCGTTCTCACTCGTTGTCCTTGCAGTGTCCGTCGGGGCTGTCCAACGATCTACTCATGACATGTTGTTCTCTCTCATACACTGGCCCATTCAGGATGATTGAAGAGCTCAACGGCTGACACACAATCTTAATGACTTTTAACCAACCTGATTATAATCGGCTTCTCACATTAACAAACACTCTGAACATTAACACCTCGTTCACTCATCATAGTTAAATCGAGCACGGGAACCATCAATATGCACATCTCATCACATGCCACCTATCTATTTTAATTGTTCATTTATAGGTATTTACTAATGCATATCTACAAATACCACAACCAATGCTTACTGGCTGTAACATCTAGCTTTTAACTGACAATCTCACTGTGCAAAGCTGGAAGGACCTACCCAAAAAGACTCATAGCAGTCATTGCTACAAAAGGTGTTTCCTCCAAGTACTGACTGAAGGGGCTGAATACTTTTGCAACCAATGAATTTTGAATTGTACATGTTTTTTGCAGATATTTCTGACATGCAACTTCCTTCACCTATAACAGTGTTTAGTTTGATCTCTTCATTTATGAATAAAAAAAGTTCATTTGGAAAAAGTGTTTATACCTCATTGGTAATTCAACTAAATTTGGTATTATTGGTAGGGGGTGAATACATTTGCAGACAACTGTAGATTAGCAAATACACAAACCTTATCAGTGCAGCAAAAAATATATTTCAATGAATTATGGAGATGTAAATAGAGATATGTTAAGCTTTCAACACAGCAGACTTCTGCTCATGATATTCTTACTGTTGTGAAAGCTGTTTGTTCTTGTCCTTGAACTATGTGGGGAATTCAAAAAATTATACAAACCAGATGCTCACAATCGTCCAAGAACTGGCAAAAAGAACTATAATGATTTGTGTATACAGTATAATTTTAAAATGCATTTCGATTATTTTTACTTTGTTAAAAAAGATAAGAAAACTTTGGCATGTTTTAGGATTATTGTGAATATCTCATTCGTAAAACTGTTTGAATGCCCCTCATACATATTGAATGATACAGTATCAAAAAGTGTTTCCAATTTTTTTCTGTTCATGGTTATCACATCATATGCATTCTTACATTTGATATATTTTAAAATGCCATGGTTTTTGACATGGCTGTGATCCTATAAATTATCGAGGCAAAATTGTGCCACTTAAATATTTGTGGCACAAAATTGTGCCACTAAAATAATTGGTCGTTGAATTCACTGAGCTGATGTGAAAATCCTGTTCAATCTTCAAGTCAATTAGATGAAAATTGATGATTTTAGAAATTTGACGGAGTTGTTGACCTTTGGACTATATTGACCTTTTGACCTCAAAATCAATAGACTTCTTGCTTGTGACCAACTGTATCATTTTGTTTAGTTTTGTGAAGATTGGTTTCAAATTGTTACCTGTAAGCATTTGACATACAGAAAGACAGACAGAGAGACAGACAAACGAGATACACTTGCAAAATACACCTCCATCCCCCAAAACAAAAAACAAAAAAAGTTGCCATGGGTACATCAAATTGTCAATTCCATTAAGATTAACATTGACACTCTTAATCAAGGTCAGGCCAATGGAATGAAAATTGATTATTTTTCAGATGAAAATTGATTTTAGAAAGTTTACCTTGAGTTGAACTTTGAACTTTTGACATCAAACATCGTTGGTTTCTCAATTCAGTGATGCGTTATGAAATTGCGGTTTAGTTTTCAAATTAATCGGATGAAAAGCGACGATTTTTCAGATGAAAATTGATGATTTTAGAAGTTTGACCTTGAATTGACCTTTGACCTCAAAATAGTTGGCTTCACAATTCAGTGACCTAATATACAAATCCTGTTCAACTTTCAAGTCAATCAGATGAAATATGACGATTTTAGAAATTTGACGTCAAGATGACCTTTGACTTTTGACTTCAAAATCAACAGGCTTCTCGGTTGTGACTATCTCTACAACTTTGTAAAGTTTCATGATGATCGGTTTAGAATTGCAACCTGTAGCATTGAGAAGATCAAAAAATTGCGACCTGTAGGCGATTGACTGACACAGACAAACAACCAGACAGAATAACCTGCGACCAACCAATATATTTGAAAAATATTTGATTTTCGCAAGTAACAAATTAAGCAATTAAATAAACCCTTCATTTTCCTATTCTTCTTTTGTATGCAGCAAAATGCTGCAAGGTAGCATCATTGGCTGTGCCACTATTGCAATGCCCTCTAGATCAGGGCAGGAATTTGGAATGTTCATTGTGCAGGCAAGAGCTCGCCTAATCTTATCACGAAGGATCTCCTCTCCTCCATCTTCACCTGGGATCTTTAACATTCACCAACTAATGCTGACAGGCGGGATGCCCAGTTTATCGTCCATCCGAGGGATGGCACACACATTGATGAATTGCCCTGCCTGTGAAATACCAGGATGATAGCTTATGACTGGGTCAACATTCAAACCCAGGCTAGACAGCTTAGAGAGGAGTGTGTGTACCTCTTGGTCATCATGCCAGCCCTGCCCTTCATTCACAATTGTTTTTATGTTTTTGTAAGCTAATTATCCTGTGCTATCTTCTGTTTTTGAGGTTGTTTGATTGAGTTTATAGTGCATATTATTTTCTAGTTCAACACACATGGTGAATTTTCTAATTCTAATTCAACACACCAGAGATAAATTAACCGAGAGCTCTTAAATTTAAGGCTGCATGGACATGTATGAGTCACATGACTTCACTGACAGAAAACTTTCTTTGATAAACATGACCCTGGTCAGGAAGCATTAAAGAGAGCTAATCAGGTTAAAAAAAAATTTTTTTTAATACATTGTCGAGGCTCGTATGAGAGCTAACACACAACACACAACAAGGAGGGCAGAAGACAAGAGGGCTGGGTGAGGGAAGCAAAAAACAATGTGGAACAGAGACATGAGGAAATCTGTGGAAGGGAGAGGGATAGTGCGGGTTACACAGGGTAAACAAGATGGACACTACAGGGACATTCAGGAAGGAAATCGGGGAATTTGAAGGAGGTCGGGATGGGGTGGACTCACGGGGGTAGAAAAGATCATGGATTTGGATGGTGGAAAATAAGAGGTGGTGGTGAATTGCTGTTGTGAAGGCCTGGAAGGAAGAATGGGATCGAAGAGAGTGTGGGAGTTTATTTCAAAGGTGGGGAAAAAAGAGGATTGAAATAGTCAAGGTGAGCAGTGATTTGTGATTTTGGTAGTTTTACCAGAAGGGGGTTGTTAGTGGACCTTGAGCGCCCTGCGGAAATATGGGGGGGGGGGGTCAATGCAGACAGCGAGACCGGAGAGGAGACTGTAGAAGACAGAAAGACAACCAACCTGCCTGAAGTGAGAGAGTGAGAGGCGCAAAGACTCAGCCTCACCGTGGGAGATACCAATGATCCTAAATGCCTTTGTTTCCACAGTGTGAAGCCGAGAAAGGTGAGAGGCAGGAATACCAGCCCATAGGGGAGAGCAGTATTCCATCAGGCTGTGGATGAAAGCTTTGTATGTGGTCAGGAGCTCAGGTGGGCTGAGGAAGGACATGCTATGATGGAGGATTCCCAGTCAGGGACTGGCTTTTGAGACCAGGTTGGAAATGTGGCTTTCTCAGGAAAGTTCATGGCAGATAATGAGACCCAATAGCTTGAATGAAAGGACTTCTTCCAGAGGATTGTTGAGAAAGTAGATGGGGGGGGGGGTTCCATATGGTCCTTTCGGAGAAACATCATGAGAGTGTGAGATTTGCCAGGATTGAAAGACATGTTCCAAGTGTTAGATCAGTTTGTGATTTTATCCAGATCTGCAGAGAGTGAAGAAACTGCTCCTTACCGATCCTAGGGATGACAGATGGTACAGCAGAGGGTGGGGTCATTAGCAAAGAGATGAAGAGGATTTTCCATAGAGTCGAAGAGATCATTGATGAAAAACCAGAAAAAGAACAGGGCCCAGAATGCTACCTTGAGGAACTGCAGCCTGGACAGGAAGAGGGGATGAAAACTCCATTTTGGGCCACACGTTGGCTGCGACAGGAGAGACAGTCTGTGAGCCATGAGTGGACATTGCCTTGGATACCATGGGAAGAGAGTTTGGTGAGTAGAGCATGGTGCCAGACTGTGTCAAAAGCATGCGATATGTCTAGGGATATGGTTCGGATTTCATTTCTGGCATTGTGTACCTCCATCCATTGCTGGGAGAGCAGTAGCAGCATATCTAGGGTAGAGTGACCTGGTCTGAAACCAAATTGATGATCGGAAATCAAGCCATTTGAGAAGAGGAAGGATTTACTGTCTGAAGCGATGATGGATTCCAAATCTAGCTGATGATTGGGAGAAGGCTGATTGGTCTGTTGTTGCTGGGATCTGTTTTTGCACCTTTTTATGCAGAGTGTTCACGTTTGCTGATTTCCAATCAGATGGTGGATGACCTTAAGCAAATGAGAGGGTGAATAGAAAATAGAGAGGGTGAGCAAGCGCAGAGGAACAGGTTTTTAGAACACGTGGGCTGATGCCGTCTGGACTAGTTGCAGAATCAGTCGAGGTTTGACAGCAAAATCTCCACTTTGTCACAAGAAAAAGACGCAGAGTCCAGGGACAGCTGGTTGCGACTGTGTCAGGTGGGTTCAGAAAGCGATGGGTTTCGGACACAAGATTTAGATGCAAACACCATGTTTAGGCATTCAGCCTTTTCACGTGCGGTATCGGCAGTGTGGAAATTTTAGGTAAGGGAGGGGATGGAGGGGGGAACATACACCAGAAACAGATTTGATTAGATGCCACCAGGATTTGGAGGACGGAGAGAGGTTTGAGAGTTCAGACTTGAGATTAGAAAGATATTGTTTTCTGGCTCTCCTGAGGGTAGACACACACTTGTTCTGAGCTTTATGGAAGGAACTGAGATTGCCCTCAGTTGGGTTTGCTTTTCATGAGGCAATAGCGAGTTGTTTCAGGGCAACTGTCTCGCCACAAGCTTCAGTGAACCATGGACAGGAGGAAGGTGGTGGTGAATAGTTGTTTTGAAGACCTGGAGGGAAGAATGGGATTGAAGAGAGTGTGGGAGTTTATTTCAAAGGCGGGAAAAAGAGGATTGAAATGGTGAAGGTGAGCAGTGATTTGTTATTCTGAAGAATAGACGATATGGGACAACTCAACTGAAGACGATATCGGATAAATCTGTGCATGAGAGAGAGCAAGTTTCCTTGAAAGATTTCACAGGACGAGTTGATGTTGGAGAAGGTAGCGATAGGAGACCAGTCTAGAAGTTTGGTGGCTGCTTGGAGACCCTGCCAATTAGCCTGAATGAAATGCCAGACTCGATGGCACTGAGGTGGTTCTCTTATCACAACCAGAGAGATGTCCACTTTGACAAGCACGTGGTCAGAAGAACTGATTGGAGTGGAGAAAGAACAGTATAATTTTTTCGGTAATTTGCACTAATTATTAATTAATCACAGTGTATAGTTCTTCATGGCCTGGTGTTGGCTTAATGGCTAGAGCGGTGGGCTTGGGATCCGAGCATCCTGAGTTCAAATCTCACTTCGCTGTTAAATTAATACTGGTTGGAGTTGACTCAGCCTGTCATCCTTCTGAGGTTGGTGAAATGAGTACCAGCTTGCTGGTGTCCTGTGTCGGAGTGGTGACCCATCCAGGATTGTGCCCAATAGGCCAATAAACTGCTTGGGCAGCACCAACACTGCAAAGAGTATGGTCCCAATGGATGGATAGTTCTTCAGTATTCTGGAACTGTTAAGTATAAAAACTGAAGGTTGGAGCATCCTGAATATTGGTGTTACTATATGAATGGTGAAATCACTCCTGGCTCACTGTCTTTGTGTTCTCTCTGTATTTTTTTTTTAATTGAAGTACAGACAACTGTTTGCTTTGCTTGCCATTCTTTCCTGATGCCACTGTTTGTTTTATCATCAGGATACATTTATGTAAGATTATTTGCTATCACTCATTTTGTTTTAATGTTGTTGGTGTATGTTTGTATAAAAATTAAGAAAACAATTGTGATGGAAAGATGAATGAGTTTCTTGTTTACATTATAATATGTATCGGTGATGATGACCAGACTAGGTGGTGCAATGATTATTGCGTGTGTTCTGAGTCTGGGAGGTTGGCAGTTTAAACCATGGCCGAGTCATATCAAGTATGTGCTGATTCCTTGCTTGGCACTCAACATTTGAAAGGATAAAGCACGGACAAATAATGTTGGGAAGGCAATGGCAAACCGCACAGTATAACGATTCTCAAGAAACTACTTTGACAGCACCAATGCTCCATAAAGATTATGGTACACCATTTTGATTGGTGATGAATCTGTGTTATTTGATATTTAAATTTCATTCCAATAAGCAATAGTTCGTATTTCTGGACTCACCTGCTGAAATACTAGAAAACAACAGCTGTTTTGAAAAATTTGGCTCTCGTGCTTTTCCTGAACAATACGCTCGCCATACTTATGAAATATTGTATTTTTTGCTTTCGTTGTGAGGGGTCATATGGAAGAAAACCCTTTTTGAGTGAGAGAGACTTGTTTCCATTAAATAATGAAGAGGCAGATGTTTAACCCAACATGTGTTGGTCATTGTTTGTTGGGCACGACTTTATTTGTGAATCAACAACTGAGCAGTGTATCTTTTTGCCCCAGTCTGGCGCATTTTACCTTGAAGCCAATAAATTTCCAAAATATTAAATACTAGCAAATACCACCCGTCACATTGCTGACAGTAATACAAAAGGGGGAGGGAGGAAAAGAGGGGGAGAGAGAGTGGGGAGAGTGAAGAGGTGGAGGGGAAAGAAGAGAGGAGGGAGGGGGGAGAGGTGGGGTGGGGGAAGGGAAGGCAGACATGCGGTGGAGTGTTAATTATGTTTAATTTCATCAAAATGATTCTGCATGGAATAACAGTGAAGATGGAAACAAAATAATGTCTGAAATCTATTTTCTATCAGTCATATGATGAACACGGTCCAGAGACAAACTCCCGTCCAGAAATAAATACCGCCCGGATGCGTTCACAGCCAAGCTATCTGGAGTCAAACAACACCCAGACTCGTCTGCAGCCAAGCTGGCCAGAGATCAACACCGGTCAGACACGTCTGGAAACAAACTCCCAGCCAGACATAAACACCACCCGGACACATCCCGAGACAAACCCTGCCTGGACACGTCCGGACACAAACCCTGCCCAAACACGTCTGGAGACAAACCCTGCCTGAAAATGTCTGGAGACAATCCCTGTCTGAGCACGTCCAGAGACAAACACTGCCTGGACACGTCCATAGACAAACACCCTGCAGACATAACCAACGTCCAGATATGCCAGAGACAGAGATAGAGAGAGAGAGAGAGAGGGGGGGAGAGTGAGAAAGTAGATGTGGCAGGAGGGTGCTGCACTGTTTTGGTAGGAGAGAGAGAGAGAGAGAGAGAGAGAGAGAGAGAGAGAGAGAGAGAGAGAGAGAGAGAGAGAGAGAGAGAGAGAGAGAGAGAGAGAGAGAGAGAGAGAGAGAGAGAGAGAGAGAGAGAGAGAGAGAGAGAGAGAGAGAGAGAGAGAGAGAGAGAGAGAGAGAGAGAGAGAGAGAGAGAGAGAGAGAGAGAGAGAGAGAGAGAGAGAGAGAGAGAGAGAGAGAGAGAGAGAGAGAGAGAGAGAGAGAGAGAGAGAGAGAGAGAGAGAGAGAGAGAGAGAGAGAGAGAGAGAGAGAGAGAGAGAGAGAGAGAGAGAGAGAGAGAGAGAGAGAGAGAGAGAGAGAGAGAGAGAGAGAGAGAGAGAGAGAGAGAGAGAGAGAGAGAGAGAGAGAGAGAGAGAGAGAGAGAGAGAGAGAGAGAGAGAGAGAGAGAGAGAGAGAGAGAGAGAGAGAGAGAGAGAGAGAGAGAGAGAGAGAGAGAGAGAGAGAGAGAGAGAGAGAGAGAGAGAGAGAGAGAGAGAGAGAGAGAGAGAGAGAGAGAGAGAGAGAGAGAGAGAGAGAGAGAGAGAGAGAGAGAGAGAGAGAGAGAGAGAGAGAGAGAGAGAGAGAGAGAGAGAGAGAGAGAGAGAGA
The DNA here is from genome assembly GCF_056783735.1 of Eptatretus burgeri. Taxonomy (NCBI): domain Eukaryota; kingdom Metazoa; phylum Chordata; class Myxini; order Myxiniformes; family Myxinidae; genus Eptatretus; species Eptatretus burgeri. Next base: position 42,570,828 of record NC_140972.1, read on the forward strand.
GAGAGAGAGAGAGAGAGAGAGAGAGAGAGAGAGAGAGAGAGAGAGAGAGAGAGAGAGAGAGAGAGAGAGAGAGAGAGAGAGAGAGAGAGAGAGAGAGAGAGAGAGAGAGAGAGAGAGAGAGAGAGAGAGAGAGAGAGAGAGAGAGAGAGAGAGAGAGAGAGAGAGAGAGAGAGAGAGAGAGAGAGAGAGAGAGAGAGAGAGAGAGAGAGAGAGAGAGAGAGAGAGAGAGAGAGAGAGAGAGAGAGAGAGAGAGAGAGAGAGAGAGAGAGAGAGAGAGAGAGAGAGAGAGAGAGAGATATTTGGGGGTAGAGGGGTTAGCAGAGAGAATATATTATGCTTTATGAACCACACACACACACACACACACACACACACACACACACGTGCTTGGCCGATCTCGGCAATTTTTCTGGAATAGGCACGTTGGAGTCAGTGTGATTACCAACAGCAGTACTTATCATATACCACCCAGAAACATTGAGTAGCATTAATTGAAAAACAGCATTGCATTTATATCGACGTTTCAGGGATATGTTCACAAACATTATTCCTTATAAACAGCTGCATTTGACTGCTGGAAAAAAAAAATTGGTTCGGTAATTGGGAAAACACATCAACATGGCAAACGGCTCGGAAATCGGGTGTTATTTCACAACAACTTGCTCAGGGTGACGGAGCACAAACCACTCACTCAGGGTGACAGAGCACGAACCACTTGCTCTGAATGATGCGGCGGGCAAAAGTGTCTGCAGTGAGTGAACGATTTGCTCAGAAGGTCGTATCAAGGTACCGTTATTGACTGTAAGGTGTTCGGCAACTGGCTTAAGCACTCATGCAAGCACTTCAATTTAATGGTTGATAAGGTTGCCCAGGCTGTCACTGCATATCATATAGTATCCCATTAACTTTAAAGCTGGTCTTCACTCTGCATGCAGCAGATAAGAAAATAAAATGAATTTGTTCAAATAATGACTTTATTAACAAATGAGTTGCAGCTTAATGCAGAACAACCCTGGAGACATCGCAAAGTTCAATCACATGTGAAATATGCATTGCAGATAAACCGCCATCTTACATGCTCGGCTGTGCATGCGTCACGTGGTACATCCTTTCGGGGTCTGCGCAAACATTACAACTTTTTTTTAGAATGTCCGTTTTCACCAGATTTGCTTTGATACCCTGTAGAGCACCTCACAAAACCTCTAAAAATATAGACACAGATCTGGCAGATGCTATGGATAGGTCGTCCCCCTGGGGGACAGGGTGTGAGGTCTTGCTGTGAATGCATTAAAGCATACAGCCCAATGAAGCTCATTACTATTGACATGTTCCGAAATTTTTTATTCACTCAATATAATTCTCCAAACAGTAGAAAAAGATAAGTTTGTTGCTTTGGAAATTTCACTTTTTCTTGTGTGTCTATGTTGATGGAGGGAACATAGCCTTGTCACCAGTGATACAAACATTGTGGATTATCCGTCATCTTGCCTGCTCTTCTGTGCACGTGTCACGCGGTACATTGGTTTGAGGTCCGTGCAAACGTTCTAACTTTTTTTTTTAAAAGGTCCATTTTCACCAGATTTGCTTTGATTCCCTGAATAGTACCTCGTGAAAACTCCGAAAATATAGACACAGATCTGGCAGACGCTATGGATAGGCAGTTCCTCTGAGGGAAAGGGTGTGAGGTCTAACAATTAATGCATTAAATCATATAGCTCAATGAAGCTAGTTAATTTTTGCAGTTCCTAAATTTTTTGTTTATCTCTATTATAATACCAAGCTTGCACACTAAAAACTCGGCTCGCCGTCACACGATCCCTATGAAATTGCTGTGGCACTTAGCGGACATGCCGACAATGTTTGGGAAGTCTTAGCATTCCATAGTACCACTTGCATTTTGCACAATGCGTATTTTTGTCATTCCCCGTGTATGGTCTGTCGTCTGCTACCAGCTATGTTGTACTGCTATCTCGTGCATGTGCACGAGTATCACTAGTTCAAAATAATTCTCTAAACAGTAGAAAAGATGAGTTTAATTCTTTGGAAATTTCACGTTTTCTTGTGCATGTATGGAGAATGAGAGAACATAGCCTTGCTTAAAATAAATAGGTATATTTGCTTCGTTATTTCTTTAAATTATCAGATTTCACAACAGATTTTGACATGTATTTAGTGTGTACGATATCTGATCCTCAAAACCGAAATAATATTTCGATGATATACTTCAATTAGTCTGTGAGAGTACATCGTGGAAAATCTATTATGTAATTGCATGAAATCGAAGCCTGGTGTTGGCGCAGTGGTTAGGGCAGCGGCTTGGGATCCAAAAGGTCCTGAGTTCAAACCCCGTTGGGCCACTGAATTAATACACCAGGGGGTTGACTCAGCCTGTCATCCTTCCGAGGTCGGCGAATTGAGTACCAGTGTACTGGGCCGGTGTATACCCCGGTTAAAATAGGTGTACCATATCCCTGTGTCGTAAGAGGCGACCAGGGTTGCGTCAGGAAGGGCATCCGGCGTAAAACATGTGCCAAATCACTATGCGGATCATACGGATGATCCGCTGTGGCGACCCCTAACGGGAGCAGCCGAAGGAAGAAGAAGAAGAAGTAATTGCATGAAATCGCTCCAAGCTCCTAATTTGAAAACAATAGTACTTTAAAAAAGTGATGGATACAGCGATTTGAGTGATGATGAAAAGGCATTCGATATGAGTGAGGAAAGAGGGGAAAAAAAACTTTGTCGTTAAGAAATCGTTGTGGCATGTTCCAAGTCGAGGCATGGTTGAGCAGGCTAAAAAACATGGTGGCTTCAGACCCCACGAGGTAACTCAGGAAATGCAGAGAGCGAGGTAGCTGAGGATCGCCTGATGAAGGATATAATTAAAAATAAGGCTGTTAATTTCTTCCAACGGGGTATTTTAATTAATCCAAACAACCAATTTTCAATCCTGCACTTCCTTGGAGCTTTCTTGGTGTGCATGCAAAGTTTCAGGCTGCTATGTTTTATAGTTTTGGAGTTATGGAGGAGACACACTAACATACACACACACACACTGACATTTCTTGGTATAGATAGGCATATGTACATATATTTGATGCATTACAAATGATGAGACATGGAATGTTGTAGCACATATTTGAATTTGATTGAAATCTGGATTGAGAGTGTGAGTTTATGCATGGAAACACAATCATAATGCAGATGCACAATGGACGAAATTAAATTGAAAATACTTGGCTTATTAAAATCCACTCAAAGGTATTTATATGATGTTAGACTGTTGAAACTATTGAGTGGTGAGACTGATTGTTTTGTTAAGTAGAGAGGATATTTGAACTGCTCTTAATCAAAATGTGTTTGTTATTAAAGTTGTGAAAACGTTCATAAACTATCAATTATTGCCACTGAATAATTGATGTAAGCAATAATTCCAGTCACACACAATCCATATCTCCTTTGCAATAATCACAAATTTTCATTTGCACGCACATTTATCTTAACGATAAGCTGCAAGACTGATTAAATGTGCACAGAGATACAACAATATCACACCAATTTTCTTGGCCTCCATTGCATCACAAAATCTATTTCAAAACAAGAAAAATAGCAATCAGAGATTGCAGACCCTCGCCAGGACTTTTTTTGTGGTGTTTGTGTAGTTTTGTGATGTTTGTGTATCGGTATGTTTCGTAATTAATAACAGATAATTAGAACTGCTACTTTATAAATGCTGGCAGTGATGACCGGGTACCAAGCAGTCCCTCTTTGATGCAACCGTTCTTTGATTGGACACTTCCCCATGACCCAGGACGTGTATTATTATTCTTTCGAATTCAGAATGGGATTAAGATTAATCAAATGTAAGACCAACTTGGAACGTTTCTGCATTGGAGTAATCAGAAGGAATCCGAAGAAGCAAAAAGCAAAGACTAAGTCATCAGGAGGAACCTGGATAGATTCCACATTTCAGCTGCTACTACTCTACCCACACACCCATCCAGGTGCAGCCAAGTGAGCCTTCTTTATAATAATAATAAAAAAGACCCAAAAGGAACCCAGATCACTTCCGGTTCCAGTTTTTGAATGACAGTTGGTTCTCTCCAGGGGTCTCTGCCGACTTTCTCAAAGATTAGTTTCTGGTCGTTGTTTGTCACATTTTGACTGTTTTGTTGCCTCCTGCCTGTTTACTGTGTGTTCCCAGTTCGGTTTTGTTTCAAAACTTGCGCTATTTAGAGAGTTTAAATCAGTCTTGTCATATTGGGTTTCTGAGGCCTTCCCGTCCTCCCATCTATGTGCATGATCATGTTTATTTGTATTTTCTTCTTATTACCATCAGTTTTTATTTTCTCCACTTTTCCCTCCATCCTCCTTCTCCCCCTCCCAACTATACCCTCTGTTTCATGTTTTAAAATGTAAAAAATACAACAAACAAAAAAATCCTTTTCCCTTCTCACCTTATACCCCACATAACCACGTGACTTCCTGGACCAACTCTTCTTCTTCCTTCCTCTTTTGTCGATCTACCATCTTCCTTCTACTTTTCCTGACCCACATTCACCATACAACTTCACAATTTATTAGATCCTCATGGAGGATCTCTAATTCTTACTCACGTTGTTCTTCATCTTCTTCTTGTGGACTTTTTTGTTTCACAGCCTCCAGTTTTCATCGAAACTTCCTGAAACTTGGCGTATACATGTAAAAATACCCTGCGCAGACAGTAACCATCTCCGATTTTGAAAATTCCTCTTAGAAAAAAAGTTATGACGTCAAATATCTCCGCTAATGGAAATCACCGAAAAAATTATCTCCGAAACTAGGCAAGCGTTTTGAATTCTGTTTGTGGGAATCGAACAGGGCATTAGCAGAGATGAATTACCGCACATATGATACATCACTATGACGTCATATCAATTTTATGACGTCATCCTATTTTTGACATTTTTTGTTTCACAACCCAGTGTTTTTATCGGATCTTAGTGAAACTTTCCATGTATATGTAGAAAGCCCAGGTGCAGGCAGTAACCATCTCCGATTTTGGAAATTCTTCCTAGAAAAAAAGTTGACGTCGTAATATCGCTGCTCATGGAAATCTATACCATTATCTCCGAAACTAGGCAAGCTGTTTGAATTCTGTTTGCGGGAATCAAGCCGGGCATTAGCACAGATAATTTATCGGAAACCTGATACATCACAATGACGTCATATTCGTTTTTATGACGTCATCATTAAGAGGACGAGGATCTTAGCTCATTTGAGCTTGTTTCTTCAACCTTTCCTTTACCTAATCTTACCTAATCTTTAAAAGAAACAACAAATTTACATATATATATATATATATATATATATATATATATATATATATATATATATGTGTATCTTTTCACATCTCACCTTCCACCTCCCGTAACCATGTAATTTCTCCACCCCCTCTTCCTCTTCCTGTAACTTTCGCCGACCTACCATCTTCCTTCTACTTTAGCCGACACACATTCACCATAAACCTTTATGCTTTTTTCTTCAACCTTTCCATTACCTAATCTTACCTAATCTTTATCAAAAAACAAAATAATAATGTTCTCTTAGAATGTTTCATCTTCCTCTTAAACGCGCGTGGTTCTCTGAATTGTGTCATAACTCACTCACTCTTCTTCTTCTTCTTCTTCTTCTTCTTCTTCTTCTTCTTCTTCTTCTTCTTCTTCTTCTTCTTCTTCTTCTTCTTCTTCTTCTTCTTCTTCTTCTTCTTCTTCTTCTTCTTGTTCTTCTTCTTCTTCTTCTTCTTCTTCTTCTTCTTCTTCTTCTTGTTCTTCTTCTCCTTCTTCTCCTTCTTCTCCTTCTTCTTCCTTCTTCTCCTTCTTCTCCTTCTTCTTCTCCTTCTTCTTCTCCTTCTTCTTCTCCTTCTTCTTCTCCTTCTTCTTCTCCTTCTTCTTCTCCTTCTTCAAAAGACTTTTCAATTCAACCTTTCCTTCATCCCGTGTCTGGAAAGTCCCACTGTAACAACGTTTCTTTTCTCTATTCTCTTAATTCACCTTAATTCACATAATGTCTTTAATCGCATCTCTGACTAAATTTTTTAAATCCCAGTTTGCAATGCATGTTCGTGTTCCATCAATCTTCCTTTTTTCCAACTTGAGTGCCAATTCACCCTACCTCCTAAAGTTTGCCTCCTCCTAACTCCTCACCTGTTATACCCTCTCCTTACCCCTCCCATCTTGTCCCTCATCCTACCTCTACTCTTAGTACCTCTTCACAATCTTCTGCTTTAGTATCAGCTCCTCCTCTGGTGTCAATCTGTTTGGTGTTCTAACATCTGTGGGCTCCATTCTAACCTAACAGTTATCTCACTCTCTCATTCAGTATACTCCTCAACATCTCAAACATGCTCTTTCTTTCCTCTCATCACACCTCCTTCTCTTCCCAAACCTTAAAATCTTGTACCTCCTCCTGCCCACTCCCTTCTTCACCATACTGCTACCAAATCTCATCCCTCCCCTCTCCCCACCTCTCCCATCACCATCCTGCCCCTTGGCCATGCCTGCTCTCATCGTCTCCCCTCCCTCTCAAAGCTTCCCTCTCATGCCTCCTTCTCAAAGCAACCATCACACTCTTTCCCCCTCCAAGCTTCCCTCTCACCTTTCTCAAAAACTCTCCTCTCACCCTTCTATCTCAACTCTCCCCTCTCACCCTTCTCCCTCCAATCTCCCTGCTCGCTTCCCCTTCCCAAAGTTGGTGCCATTCATATACACAAAGTTTCCTTCGTCCTCTGCCCTCTCTCTTCCATCTCATCCTTCCACTTCCTCCATTCTTCAACTTCCTTCTGCCCCCTCTCTTCTTACTCCCCTTGTGCCTCATCCCATCACCACCGAGCCTTTTCGCCCTCCTCATCAGGCCCTCTCCCCTAGCTCTTCTGGAATCACCCACACTCTGTCAACAACTCTCCCTACCTCCCCACTCTCTTGTCCTCTCCTCCCCCTCCACTCCCCTCCCCTGCAGCAAAAGCCACCCCCCCTCCCTCTTCCTCAACAGTGTGGACCTCAAACATCCAGAGCCTTCGCTCATACCTGATAAATCTTTCCATACAGGTTGCTACTGACAAACCAGACATAATCTGCCTAACAGAAACTTTCCTCCTTCAACACGTCTCTGACTCCCTCGTATCTTTCCCGGGTTACTCCTTGCTACGGTATGACAGACCTGAGCCTCGTCCTGGCGGCGGAGTTGCTCTTTTCATAAAAAAACTCTATTCCTCACTCTCCATGCATTGCCCTCAATGCCCCACACCCCCAGGAATACCTCTGGATACGGCTTCCCCTTCACTCGCACCTCATGTTTATTTGTGTATTGTACCGTTCACCAAACAGTGATGACTCCATTTACATCTAGCTCACAAAAAACATGGACCAACTTCTATCCTCTCATCCCAACTCTCTCTTCCTCATATGTGGTGATTTCAATTCTCATCATGCCAGTTGTCTGGGTGTGGGCACCTCCGTCACTTGCCATGGCACTTCAGCAAAAGACTTCTGCGACTCATTGGTACTGACTCAATCAGTCAAATGCCCGACCCGGATCTCATCCAACAATACCCCATCTCTTCTTGACCTGATTTTCACCAATATCTCTGAAAATATCTGCTGTTCTTCCACTGATCCAATTGATTCTTCTGATCACATGATTGTCAAAGTGTACATCTCTCCGGCTGTTATTAGAGAACTACATCAGCGCCGTTGAGTCTGGCATTTCACTGAGGCTGATGTGCAGGGACTTCAAGCAGCCATCAAACTTCTAGACAGGTCTCCCATCTCTATTTCCTCCTACATCAACTCGTTCTGGGAATTCTTTCAAAGAAACCTGCTCTCTCTTTCGTGTACAGATTTATCCCATCTCATCTTCAGTTGTCCTACCATTTCTCCTGCCCATGGTACACTGGAGATTGTGGTGAGGCATTTGTTCTGAAACAACTATCCTTTGCCTGATGGAAGGCAAATCCAACTGAAGGCACTCTCAGTTCCTTCCACAAAGCTCGGAATAAGTGTGTGTCTACCCTCAGGAGAGCCAGGAAACATCTTTCTAATCTCAAGTCTGAACTCTCAAACCTCTCTCCCTCCACCAAATCCTGGTGGCATCTAATCAAATCTCTTTCTGGTTTATGTTCTCCCTCCATTCCCTCCCTTTCCTCAAATGGATGCACAGCTGACACTGCATGTGAAAAGGGAAAATGCCTAAACTCCGTGTTTGCTTCTAAATCTTGTGTCCCAAATCCATCGCTTTCTGTACCCACCTTACCCAGTCGCACCTAGCTTTTCACGCACTCTGTGTCCTTTTCTCTCGACAAGATGGAGATTTTGCTGTCAAACCTCGACTCTGATTCTGCAACCGGTCCAGACGGCATCAGCCCACATGTCCTAAACACCTGCTCTGCTGCTCTTGCTCACCCTCTCTCAGTTCTGTTCACCCTCTCATTTGCTCAAGGTCATCTGTGATATGTTTGTAAATCAGAAAATATTACTGCTCTGCATAAAAGGTGTAAAAACTGATCCCTGCAACTACAGACCAATCAGCCTTCTTCCAATCATCAGAAAGGTTATGGAATCCATCATCGCTTCAGACATTAAATCCTTTCTCTTCTCCAATGGTTTGATTTCCGATCACCAATGTGGTTTCAGACCAGGTCACTCCACCCTGGAATTGCTGCTCCTACTTTCCCAAAAATGGATGGAGGTCAGACATTAGATCAGAGCCATCTCCCTAGACATATCACATGCTTTCTATACGGTCTGGCACCCCACCCTGTTCACCAAACTCTTTTCCTATATTATCCAAGGCAATCTCTACTCATGGCTTGCAGACTTCCTCCCTGCCACAGTCAACATGTGGTCCTTTATGGAATTCTCTTCTCCCCTCTTCCTGTCCAGACTTTACTTCCTCAAGGCGGTGTTCTGGGCCCTGTGCTTTTTCTGGTTTTCATCAATGATCTCTCCGACTCTCTGGAAAATCCTCTTTATCTTTTTGCCGATGACTCCACCCTCTGCCGTACCATCTGTCATCCCTCAGATCAGCAAGTAGCAGCTTCTTCGCTCTCTGCAGATCTGGATAAAATCACAAGCTTGTCCAGCACTTGGAACATGTCTTTCAATGCTGACGAATCTCACACACTCACTGTGTCTTTCCGAAAGGACCATCTGGAAAAACCCCTCATTTACTTTCTCAACAATCCTCTTGAAGAAGTCGTTTCATTCAAGCTTCTGATTCTCACTATCTGCCATGATCTTTATAGGGAAAGCCACATTTCCAAGCTGGCCTCCAAAGCCAGTCACAAACTGGGTATCCTCCATCGTGCAAAGCCCTTCCTTGGCACAACTGAGCTCCTGACCACATACAAAGCTTTCATCCACAGCCTGATGGAGTACTTCTCTCCCCTCTGGTTTGGTGCTCCCGCATCTTGGCTTTCACTGCTTCCTGCTGTGGAAACCAAGGCATTTACGATCATTGGTATCTCCCCCGATGCGGTTGAGTCTTTGGGTCTCTCTCTCTCTTCTCTTGCTCTCTCTCTCTCTCTCTCTCTCTCTCTCTCTCTCTCTCTCTCTCTCTCTCTCTCTCTCTCTCTCTCTCTCTCTCTCTCTCTCTCTCTCTCTCTCTCTCTCTCTCTCTCTCTCTCTCTCTCTCTCTGTCTCTCTCTCTCTCTCTCTCTCTCTCTCTCTCTCTCTCTCTCTCTCTCTCTCTCTCTCTCTCTCTCTCTCTCTCTCTCTCTCTCTCTCTCTCTCTCTCTCTCTCTCTCTCTCTCTCTCTCTCTCTCTCTCTCTCTCTCTCTCTCTCTCTCCCTCTCTCCCTCTCTCCCTCTCTCCCTCTCTCCCTCTCTCCCTCTCTCCCTCTCTTCCTCTCTCACTCTCTCCCTCTCTCTCTCTCTCCCCTTCTCCCTCTCTCCCTGTCTTCCTCTCTCCCTCTCTCCATCTTCTCCCCCTCTCTCTTTCTCTCTCTCTCTCTCTTTCTCTCTCTTCTCTTTCTCTCTCTCTCTCTCTCTCTCTCTCTCTCTCTCTCTCTCTCTCTCTCTCTCTCTCTCTCTCTCTCTCTCTCTCTCTCTCTCTCTGCGTCTCCCTTTCTCTCTCACTACAAGCAGGTTGGTGGTCTTTATGTCCTCTACTGTCTCCTCTCCAGCATTACCCACCCCCCTGCTCTGTCTGTGATCTGACCACCCTCCCATATTTCTCAGGGCACTCAAGGTCTGCCAGGAACTCCCTTCTGGTAAAACTACCAAAATCAAGAATCACTGCTCACCTTCATTCTTTCATTACTCTTTTTCCCGCCTTTGGAACAAACTCCCACACTCTCTTCAATCCCACTCTTCCCTCCAGGTCTTCAAAACATATGTTCACCACCACCTCTTATCTTCTGCCATCCAAAACCATGATCTTCTCTGCCCCCGTTAATCCACCCCAAACCACCTCCTTCAAATTCCCTGCTTTCCTTCCTGAAAGTCCCTGTAGTGTCCATCTTGTTCACCCTGTGTACCCCACCCCATTCCTCCCCCTTCCACAGATCTCCTAATTTCTCTGTTCCCCACTGTTTTGTGTTTTCCTCTCCCGCCCCTCTCGTCTCCTGTCCCCCTTGTTATACTTTCTGTGTATTCGCTCTTACACGAGCCTCGGCATTGTATGTATAAAAAAAAAACAGATCAAAAAAATGAATAATTCTGGCTGCCAGATCATGCATCCAATTATGTTGAACTTGAAAACATATATTCACTACTAGATCATAATTATAAAGTTTCATGCCAATCGATGAAGTGATTCAAGAGAAAGAATTTATGATTTTTGCTCATCCAATATGGCTGCCAAACCATGTGACCTATCAATTAATTCGTGAATATCCTGGTATCCCCAAGACGTTGGGAACATGTGTGTGAAGTTTCCCATTGATCTGTCCAGCTGTTCTTAAGAAGAAGATTTTTATAGGGTTAAGGATAAATCCAATACAGCAGTCAATGCGGAGAAGAAGATTTTTGAAGGTTTTCTTTTTTTTTAAACAACATGCCTGCCGAATCACGTGACTGATGATATCATTAATTATTTTTTCTGTGGACCATTTTATCCCTAGATGACCCTCAAAATTTTTCATACTGATCGGATGTGTCGTTCTACATGTGCAATTATGACGTCATAACAGGGGCACCTATGGTGATATCATTAAAAAAAAATCACACTCATTCCCCATGAGGAGTATTTGCTATGTGCCAAGTTTCAATTTTTTCCTTGATGTGGGTTCAGCGATACAGGGGTCCAAAGTTTTTCCGTTTTTCGAATATGGATGCTACACCACGTGACCTGTGACGTTATCATTATCATTAAAACATTCTACATGAGTAGTTGCATCAATGGCGAAAATTTCACCTCAATCCGACAAGCGGTTGCAGAGAAAAACACGAAAGTTTTGTGCGGACAAGCAGACAGACAGACAAACAAACAAATGGACCCAAATGCAATACCCTCTCCTTCGGCGATGGTAATTATCAGATGCGGATCTGGATTCGGATCTTCACCAAAATTGAATCAAATCTTCTTTGTCACCTACCAAAATTATTCACCAAATTTTGTCAGAACCTGTCTCCAAAGTTTTGAAATTTTGTGCTATATATCGTTTGTGGCTCTATCTCTCAGTGGTGAAGAATTGTGCTGGCATCATTTTGCCTTTGACATAAAAAATATGTAAATATGCTTGAGCTCTGGTTTATTTGGGGATTTCTGGTACTGGGGTCGCCAGATGACGGACGAGTGAATTTGACGGTGGCGGTTCAAATATAGTGAATTGACTCGGAATCTAAATATCTCGGATGTGTTTTCTTCGAAGCTGAAGAATCACTTGCAAATTTTTTTTAAAAACTCTGGATCTTCACCAAAATCGAATCAATTCATTCTTGTCACACACTCAACCTGTCCACCAAGTTTTGTCCGAATCAATCCATAGCATTTTGAGTTATCCTGCTCACAGACAGAGGCAGACAGAAAAACAGGGGTGAAACCATAACATTCGTCCACTTTCGGTGCCAGAGGTAATGACATAATATATATTAGATATATCCAAACGAGGAGAATGTGATTACTCTGATTTGTATCATGCATTACATTGTGCTTGCAGCTCTGGAGATGTAGTTTGTTCTACACCATTGCTAATTGATTTGCCAATAAACAATGAAACTGGTACAGCAGTTGATTGGTTGTGTATGCTGAATGTTACTTTTATTCATGCCATGCATTATAAACTTCACTATAAAGCCATAATTGTAAAAAGTGGGAAATTGCACATGACCTTGTTTGTAAACAGATATTTGAGACGATATTTAATTTTCTATAAACCCATGTAAAAACTTTTTTGTTTTTTTGCAGTGATCTAAGGTTTATGGAGGACCTTGTATGTGAAAACATTGTGTTCATAATATTAAAGACTGGGGCAAAAATGTTTATTTCCTGTGTTGGACAATATTTGTAAGTAAAAAAACAAACAACCTGTAATGGGAAGTAATTGATCTTCCATTTCCACTTTCTTCACAAGTGTACACAGTTTTCTTATTGCCATCAAAACTTCAATAGCTAGGGATAGCATTCCAGTTTTTGTCATGCCGATCTGTTTTTTTTGTTCCTTGTGCTGTTAATCATATTGTGAATCTGCTGTCCCGTCTTGTTTGTACTTAATGGGTTACATTTTATTTCAATTTTTATTATGTGTTCATCAATGCCTCTGCTAGGCTATGTGGAAGGGCAAGATAATATAGAAGATGGAAAAGCTGGAAGCTAGGATGGATGTTGAGGTGTGTGACAGTTGATGTAAGGGAGATGTAGTTTCATGAGCAATCCAAATGGTGGATTGGATTTGAAGGCTACCATGGATCAGTCCACCTCTCCATCCGTTCATCCATCCGTAAATACTTGCAACTTCTTCTTTTGAAACTGCAAATGGGATTATGACCAAAGTTGGCTAAAATTATCTTTGGTGTGGTACAATTCAAGATTGTTCACAGCATCCAGACCATCTACCTATGAGTAGGTCATCGTAACATTTAAAGGTCCAAAAAGTACTTGATCAACATTCAAAAAGTACTTGACCCAACACGGAAAACGCTCCTCAGAGAGAACAAGCTCGAATGAGCTAAGATCCTCGTCCTCTTAATGATGACGTAATAAAAACGAATATGACGTCATTGTGATGTATCAGGTTTGCGATAAATTATCTGTGCTAATGCCCGGCTTGATTCCCGCAAACAGAATTCAAACAGCTTGCTTCGTTTCGGAGATAATGGTATGAGTGATTTCCATTAGCGGCGATATTATGATGTCAACTTTTTTTCTAGGAAGAATTTCCAAAATTGGAGATGGTTACTGCCTGCGCGTGGGCTTTCTGCATATACATGGCAAGTTTCACGAAGATCCGATGAAAACTCTGGGTTGTGAAACAAAAAATGTGAAAAAATAGGAATGACGTCATAAAAATTGATATGACGTCATAGTGATGTATCATATGTGTGGTAATTCATCTCTGCTAATGCCCTGTTCGATTCCCGCAAACAGAATTCAAAAAGTTGCCTAGTTTCGGAGATTATTTTTTAGGCGATTTCCATTAGCGGAGATATTTTGATGTCATAACTTTTTTTCTGGGAGGAATTTTCAAAATCGAGATGGTTGCTGTCTGCGCAGGGTATTTTTACATATTTATGCCAAGTTTCAGGAAGTTTCGATGAAAACTGTAGGCTGTGAAACAAACTAGTTTCGGAGATAATGGTATAGGCAATTTCCATTAGCGGCGATATTATGACATTAACTTTTTTTCTAGGAAGAATTTCCAAAATTGGAGATGGTTACTGCCTGTGCATGGGCTTTCTGCACATACATGGCAAGTTTCACAAAGATCCGATGAAAACTTTGGGTTGTGAAACCAAAAATGTCAAGAATTACGAATGACATCATAAAAATTGATATGACGTCATAGTGATGTATCATATGTGCGATAATTCATCTCTGCTAATGCCCTGTTTGATTCCCACAAACAGAATTCAAAAAGCTTCCCTAGTTTGAGATTATTTTTTAGGCGATTTCCATTAGCGGAGATATTTTGAAATCATAACTTTTTTTTCTCGGAGGAATTTTCAAAATTGGAGATGGTTACTGTCTGCGCAGGGTATTTTTACTTATATATGCCAAGTTTCAGGAAGTTGTGATTAAAACTGTAGGCTGTGAAACAAATGAAACAAAAACAAAAAATGTCAAAAAATAGGAATGACGTCATAAAAATTGATATGACATCATAGTGATGTATCATATGTGCAGTAATTCATCTCTGCTCATGCTCTGTTCGATTCCCGTAAACATAATTCAAAAGCTTGCCTAGTTTTTGAGATAATTGTTTAGGCGATTTCCATGAGCAGAGATACTTTGACGTCATAACTTTTTTCCGGGAGGAATTTTCAAAATCGGAGATGGTTACTGTCTACGCAGGGTATTTTTACATATTGTTACGAATTTAGGTCCGCCCGGCGTGCGATCGGCCACGCAGCTCAAATCCCGACCGCATCGCCCACCGGAACGGACAATTCAGTCGTGACCCTCCTTGGAACTACCGCCAGGAGCTAGTCACGGGTGGGTCTTTCGACCCCACCACAGTCGTGTCAATCGGCCACCCGCGCAGGATTGGGTTGTTCGCCAAACTCGACCTACCTAAGTACCTGCACGAGTAGTTAACCAGGCGATCGTACCTCGCCGCTGGCTGGCCTAGGACATGAACCGCTTAAGCGGTCCGTTCCGTGCTTCAGTGATAACCGAGTGGTGTTATCGCCGACCCCGACGGATGTGATTCTATTTACTGGGTGCTTACACCCTTCTACCAATTCCTTCCGTGATGCAAGATGGAACTTTCAAACAAGGGAAAGGACGCAACGAAACGGGGAACAGTTCAACAAGCACATTTATTTCACACTCAGACAAGGCACGTATTTACAGCCATAAAGTAAATCATGCACGTACACAGTGAAAGCAAGCAAAGGCAGAGTTACAATATTTATTCACACAATTACTGAAACAGTTTTACTTACAAGATGGCGCCACCACATGCATTTACACAAAAGCAAAGAAAAGCCACCCTCCAAGACAAGGGTGGCAGACAGGTCCGTGGACCAAATGTACGTGGAATCTGGATGAGCGGCCAGGTCCACGAGACCGAAGGGTCTTACCCGTGCCCTCGTGGCGCGATGGTGGGCAAGCCGCGATGTCAGCGTGGCTGCGCCTGGCTTCGTGCCCCTGGCGTGGCCGGTGAGCTCTCTCCGGCGTTCTCTGTGCAGGCACGTGTTTCACCGTCGGCACCACGTTTGGGGAGGGGAACGGACGGGGTTACCGGCGCTTTCTTAGCGCGGGGCTCGGTAAGGGAGAGGGGAATTGCTGACGCTCCATCCAACGAGTTGACGCTCTGGACCGCACTGGCTCCGGCGAATTCCTCCTGGCTGTGGCCTCCACTACGCCCCTTCTCTAGCGGCGGTCCCCACTCAGCCCTCTGGTTCGCTTCTGAGCCCTCCTCCGCGTCCCTGCTCCACTCAGCAACTCACCCTCCTCGCCCATCAACTTCGACCTGAGCTCCGAGCTCCTTCCTCTCCGTCAATCGGCCCCCGTCTGCCTTTCCCCGTCTGCTTCGAGCTCCGTCTCCTGACTCTGTCCCACCGACACTGCCTCGAGCTGCGTTGTGCTCGTGCTTATATAGGCCGGGGGAGGAGTGCTTATGTAAATTTGTGGATCACTGCGGGTTTGGAGGCGGGGCTACACCACCTGATGCTCAGCCATTGGATGGATGAAAAGTGGGCGTGAATGATTCCTGATCCGATTTCTTCTTCGAAAGGATCTCATTCACAACCCATGGCACGATGTTCGGTAGAAAGGCGAAGGTGGTGGGAGTTTGCTGTGGTGGTTTGGTGTAGTTGTTTGGGGGCGTTGTTGGTGGTGGCGATTTGGTTGTTGGGAATGATTGGTCCAAAATAACGACAGCAAAAGAAAAACGGCTATCTCAAAGGATCGCAGCCCTGTGAACATGGAAATTCCCTCTAAACAATGGTGGGGAAATCTAACTACACATATACTTATCGTCATAACTGATCTAAGGTCCTTTATGGTGGTCTGCGAATTTCCACAGCCGTAACAATATATACGCCAAGTTTCAGGAAGTTTCGATGAAAACTGTAAGCTGTGAAACAAAAAAGTCCACAAGAACAACAACGTGAAGAAGACTTCGAGATCCTCCTGGAGGGTCTAAAAATTATTAAGTAAAAGTTATTTCAAATTAATCCAAACATCCAGGAAAATTATAATTTTTTCAATCGGATAAAAAAAACTCAACTTGGGCGATGGATAAGTCCAACCGCTGCTTCATTCACT
The DNA here is from genome assembly GCF_056783735.1 of Eptatretus burgeri. Lineage (NCBI taxonomy): Eukaryota > Metazoa > Chordata > Myxini > Myxiniformes > Myxinidae > Eptatretus > Eptatretus burgeri. Next base: position 42,587,234 of record NC_140972.1, read on the forward strand.
TCTGATTTTTTTTTCTGTTAAGAAAAATGTTGTGGTATCTTTGCTGTTCGGTAATATGATGATTTTGGAACTTGACACTGCTTTAATACATCTGTCTACATAATATTACGCCAGTTCGTCCATCCATTTGTGTGTATCGTTTTCTTCTGCCTCTTCAAGACATCATTCGGCCACCATGTTGGACTTCTACAAAGCTATATATTTATTCGGAGTGGTCACATTCACAATTGCCATGCCCTCCCTAGAAGTTTTCCCTTCAGTGTAAAATGACCAATGGGACTGTTAAAATGATAATCAAATATTGAAAAGTTGCAGCTGATAGGGAAACTGGAAACTTGGAAGGAGGAGGGATTGAGGTGGGGGTTAATGAGGGTAGAAAAGTGATGTATATAAGACTGCTTCAGCAGTGCTGAACTTCCAGATTTTTAAAAACAATCTTTAAAAATCATTATTTTATTTAAATTAAAATATTATACTTGTGTTGGGTATCATGTTCTATGAACGATCTAGATATTTTCTGTAAGCTTCCCATGGATTTTAACAAGTGTTCCTACACCAAAAGTTGAGAAACAACCTCAGACAGTAACAGCGCCTCCCCCATGTTTTGCAGTAATCTGCAATCATTGCATGTCGTAACATTCTCCAGGTCTTCAGGATACGAACTGGCGTCTCTTCGATCCAAAAAGTTCAAACTTCAATTCATCAGACCAGAATACCCGATTCCATTGTTTAGTTGCCCAATATTGGTGTTGCCTTACAAATTACATTCTTTTCACCTTATTATGTGGTCTCGGCAGTGGTTTATTTGCTACAACTCTGTCATGGAGACCTGCTGCAATCAGCCTTCCACACACAGTGCTGGGCGAGATGTTAATGTTCTGGCCTGCTCTCATTTCATTTATCAGTTGCTGACTTGATTTTCTTTAATTGCATAAGATGAGTAATTTCAAGTGGTCGTCTTGCTTTGGGGAAGTTCTTCTGGGTCTTCCTGTCCTTTTTAGCTCGCCTGTTCGAAGAACAGAGAGCTATAGCGATACCCCCGGCGTGAGCGTGAGCGTGAAAATGTTAAAGTTTTTGGTGCAAGTTATTTCCTTTCTAATGTTTTTATCTACCACACTTTTTTACTGATTACAATATACAAATACATATATTGCTTTAAAATTATTTGGATCAGACTTCACTGCAATGCTTTATAAAAAATATTATTAGACTAGTCTTTTAAAAACGATAAATGTATAAACAGGCGAGCATCGGGTGGCTTTGACACCAACTCTCTGGTCTTTTCTTGTATCAAGCCAGTTTCTTTCAGGCATTGGAAAGTGTACCTCACACCTTTGCAGGACATCATCAGCTTTTCTGCTATTTTATTCATAATTTGCCCTACTTCTTGCAGAGTTTCGATCTGCACAAGCTGTTCTGCTTAAAGTTGCCTCCTTGGCACAATTCTGAACCCACTCATAGACTTTCAAGCAAAGGAACAACAAGCTGATGAAAACTAATTTCACATATTCACTAATTTACAGCTGTTATTGTGCTTTCTTGTAATTCACATTAATGTAACTGGTGTTGATTACCTCAATAATTTATTATCATCTTCTGTACGGAAATGCACAAACTGTTTCCTGCAATTTTTTTTTTTTGTGGTAGTAAGTGGATATTACGAGCACATGATAATATAATATGTATAGTAAAATAAAACCTTGTCAATTTCCTTATTTATTTTATATACCTAAAGGTACCTGATATTGCATTGATTTTCACAGAAAATTGATTCATTATCAAACTTTCTTGCACACTTGTAACTTCCGACAAATGTTTCATGGGGAATTGCACCACAAAAGTGAAAATACCCAAACTTCTGCACATTTCTTTGGAATGTGATTATGTCTACAAATTACATATCATTGAAATGTGAGTATGTCTATTAATCATGTACTGTTTGAACGCGAGTCGGACCGTGAGTACTCCATTAATTATGTATTATTGGACCGGGACTAAGTGTGTTAATTACGTCCATTAATTATGTAATATTGAAATGCACCTTTGGACCGCTTCGATCCATTTAGACCTTTCAGACCCCTTGAATGCTTTTTTAACTTTTTAAGACCTTTGAGACAATTTAAACCCCTTTAGACCCTTTTAGATTATTTGGACTTTTACACCCTTTAGATCCTTTCGATCCTTCAGACCTCTTTCCACCCATTCGAACCTTTTCAGACCCTTAGACCTTCACACCTTTCAGACCTTTTAATACTCTTTAGACCCGAGGACATTTACACCATTTTAGACATTACACCTGTTCAGTCCTTTAGACATTTACACCTTTTCAGACCTTTAATACCCTTTATACCCTCATTAGACCTGTTCAGACCTTCAGACATTTACAGCTTTTCAGACCTTTAGACCTTCACACGTTTCAGATATTTGCCCTATAGACCGTTGAGACCATTCATTTGCGATCAATGACCTTTCATTTAGTAAATCGTTTCATTTATTTTCCACACAAAATACACCACACAAACTCATCCTGGCGAGGGTCTGCAATCTCTGATTGCTCTTTCTAGTTATAATTGGATTAGTTTATAGAACAGAAGTGAATCTATAAATCAAGTTAATGTGGTTTAGCTAAAGAAGTTATTATCAAAAAGGTGTTTTTTGTTAATTTGGTCACAATCCGAAAAAAAAAGTTATGGCAATTCTTACATTCGTTTCAGAATCGACATCGAAATAAATACTGTTTGGTCGAAGAGTTAAATATACAGTATGTCTTTTTCTTCACTGGTTGGTGTGGGTTTGATTCCCATGGCCACTCACTCGCACAAACTCTCACTTGGCCAGCGTGGCAAGTATGCCATACACTCTTCAAAACAACACAAAATAGAAGAGCACTCGATAGAGTGCATACCTTCACCATGTAATACCCGATTCAGTGGAACATACCAGGCCCAATACATTTTTGAAATATCATACTATTTTTCGTTTTTGGCCCAATCTCTCAATGGTTAAGAATCACCTTAAAAATTAAGAAATTCTCGGATCTGGATCTGGATTTGGATCTTCAACAAAATCGAAACAATTCGTCCTTGTCACATACCCAACCTGTCCACCAAATTTCATCTGAATCCATCCACCACTTTTTGAGATATCCTGCACACAAACAAACAAGAAAGGTGTCATGCATAGCATGATAATTGCGAAATCCATAAAACAAATTTGACCTTAAAAATAATTGGAGGTTGAATTCAATGACCAAATATACAAATCCTCTTCAAATTTCAAGTCAATCGGATGAAAATTGACAATTTCAAAAATTTGGCCGATGTCAACTTTTTGGCCTATGTTGACCTTTTTACCTAAGTTGACCTCAAAAATACTTGTTCATTGAATTCAGTGACCTGATAGGCAAATCCTCTTCAAATTTCAAGTCAATGGGATGAAAATTGAGGATTTTAGAAATCTCACGTAAGTTGTTGAAATTTGGCCTACTAGTGCGGGCCCGTAGTTGCGTGCCCGTCGGTGCGTGCCAGTATGTGCAGCTTCGTTCCTTCGCTCTCGTAAACGACGACTGGATTGGGGTATGGTTTCAATTAGATCGGACCAACCATATCATAAATGGCCATAACTTGGGAAACACCTGGGAAACATACTCAGGTCCCCAGCGTCAACTGTGATGTCATACCAAACGAAGAAGAAGAATCGTTACGTCAATCCTTCCAAAAAAAAATAATAATCAAATAAACATTAATTGTGACGTCATCCATGATGTCATAGCACCGTGTCCTGTCATTGGTTCACAGATACATGGCCGTAACTTGGGAACCGCTCGTCTGATTGATATCAAACCTTGAAAAGGAACATCCGCGGGGCCCCGTTAATATTCCTGGCAAGTTTCAATCCGATCGGACCGGTGATCGTCTGGTTATTAATAATTTGGGAAAAAATTGGCATGATAAGGTGAGAAGGTGGAACGACACCTTCAGCTGCCATATATACACCTTTTCAACACTGAAAAAGCAATAAAATGGCCGTAACTTGGGAACCGCTTGTCCGATCGATATCAAACCTCGAAAAGGCACATCCGCGGGTCCCCGGCAATATTCCTGGCAAGTTTCAATCAGATCGGACTGGCGGTCGTCGAGAAACGGCGGTCGCAGACAGACAAACAAACAGACAGACACACACAGAGATTGCTGGAATTATAGATAGATGTTGACATTTTGGTTTGTATTGACCTCAAAAATAATCGGTGGTTGAATTTAGTGACATGAAATATAAATGCTCTTCAAATTTCAAACCAATCGGATGGAAATTGAGGATTTTAGAAGTCTCACCTAAGTTGACCTTTGGCCTCGGTTGACCTTTCAGTCCATGTTGACCTTTTTTCCTAAGTTGACCTCAAAAATACTTGTTCATTGAATTCAGTGACATGATATGCAAATCCTCTTCAAATTTCAAGTCAATAGGATGAAAATTGAGGATTTTCAAAATCTCACCTAAGTTGGTGACCTTTGGCCTATGTTGACATTTTGGTCCATATTGACCTCAAAAATAATTAGTGGTTGAATTCAGTGAATAAATATGCCACTCCTCTTCAAATTTCAAGTCAATTGGATGAACATTAACAATTTTTGAAATTTGTCCTATTAAGACATTTTGGCCGATGTTGACCTCAAAAATAATTGGCTGGTTGAATTCAGTGGCCTGAAATATAAATCCTCTTTAAATTTCAATTAGATCGGAAGAAAATTGAGGATTTTTGAAATCTCAACTAAGTTGTTGACCTTTGGCCTATGTTCACCTTTTGGTTGACGTTCACCTCAAAATAATTGGCTGGTTGAACTCATTAGTAGGAAATTTAAATCCTCTTCAAATTTAAAGTCAATTGGACGAATATTGACAATTTTAGAAAGTTGGCCTATATCAACCTTTTGGCCGACATTGACCTCAAAAAGAATTGGTGGTTGAATTCAGTGACCTTTGTGATTGAAGGATCACATTGAACAACATGTCCCTTTGGGGATCAGGTGGGGTCAGTCAACCGAACAGAGACAACCAACTCGGGTTTGTAAGAATGTACATAATACGTCAAGTATTCCCTGTGTGTCTGCAATTGGTTACGATTTACTGAATAATTCTGTGTGCAGAGCAATATTGTATTGGCTGGTTTAAAAGACTGAGTAGAGGACACAGTTTAGCTCACCATCATGCAATGGAGGCTACATTCATCAAGTCAACCATTGGTGGTTGAAATAATTTGAAAAAAAATTGACAGAAATAATTTGTCTGAACTTTATATCTATTTTGACGATGATGGCTTGACTGTGTGACAACTGTACCACAGTCAACGTTGAGTCATTATGAAAACCAACCCCCCCCCTCCTCCCTTCCCCCCAACTAGCTCTCAGCTAATTTGTACTACGTTTCCACCGCGACTTTGGTGATTTATCTCCACCTAATCATTATTCATGATGGTTCATTTCTCATTATTCCTCTCATTATTCATGATGCTCTCTGGTTCCACCAATCAGGTAATCCCATCTTTCTTTCTCTCAACCAATCAATGTTGAGGACATTACATTGTAACTTGATAGATGAGAGTTTGGTGCTTCTTCTTCATCTGTTATCGGTTTTATCCTGAGGAATGCAAGTCGACAAGCTCTGATAATGTCTATTTTATTGAAATGCATATTTAAATTTTGTTGTACCAATCGAATGTTAGTTTAAATTTTGTATCCCACTGATAGGTCGGATCGGAATCTGGACCTCCGACAAAATCTAATCGGCTTGTTCTTGTCACCTAACCAACTCATCCACCTAGTTTTGTCATAACTCGTCCACAACTTTTTAAGTTGGCCCCATCTCTCAATGGTTGAAGGATGAATTTATAAAATTCTCGTATCCGGATCCAGATTCGAATCTTCACCAAAATTGAATCAATTAGTCCTTTTCTCACACCAAACCTGTCCACAAAGTTTCTGCAGAATCCATCCATAACCTTTTGAGATATTGTGCTATGTATCGTTTTTGGCTCTTTTTTTTTCAATTGTGAAGAATCACTTGAAAACTTCTTGAATGTGGATCCGGATTCAGATATTCACCAAAATCGAAACAAATAGTCCTTTTCACAGATTAAACATGTCCACAAAATTTCATCCAAATCCGTCTGCAACTTTTTGAGATATCATACAATATCGTTTTTAGCCCCGTCACAATGGTGAAGAATCAGTTGAAAATTAAATAAATCTCGTATCCAAATCTGGATTCGGATCTTCACCAAAATTGCATCAATTCTTCCTCATGGCACTCCCAACCTGTCCACCAAGTTTTGTGTGAATCCATCCATAACTTTTTGAAATATTGTGCTATACATCGTTTTTGGCCCGATCTCTCAATGGTGAAGAATCACTTAAAAACTTCTCAGATCCGGATTTGGATCTTCACCAAAATTAAGTGTTACTGTCCTTGGCCGGACACCTACACGCAAAAATAATTTCAGAACGATTGCTTGAAAATTGTGTGACAAACAAACAAACAAACAAACAGGCAAACAGACAAACACTACAGACCAACATACTTGGCAAAAAAAATAATTTCACCGAGTTATAACGCATGCAACCAACCAACATACTTGAAAAATCTTCGATTTCCACAAGTAACAAACAGACAGACGGGGGTGAAAACATAACCTACTTCCACCTTTGGTGGTGGAGGTAACAAATGTCAATTTGAATCGATGACTGTGATTCGTACAACATGCTCAACTCCCCCAGCCTCAAACCTGCACCTCTCCCACCCTCTCTTCCTCAACCTATATAGTAAATAGATGGCTCTTATACACTTTGAGGAAAGGATGTAATTGACTAAGTATGAGATAATTGATTATGCCCGCTATAAAGCCACACACTACACACACTACAGCTCTAAAGATTGGAAGCAAACAAAATTTGATGGGAAAATGAAATAATAATAATAAATAATATATTAAATATATTATTTTAATTACTTATTTACGAATAATTAATGGATTAGAGATTTCATAGTTCTCTTTAATAGATGTTTGCACAGTGTGTCAGAAAAGTGTTTTTCCAAGTCCAAACCCATCACTAACTCAGATGGTTGTGGTTGCTATTGAGTTGTTTAGTCTGAGTTCAATCGGGATGAATTGTTTGGAATTGAACAGTGATCTTCTGCTTCAGTGCCAGTCGGGGCAGCAGCACATCTGAGCAAGCCATGTTCTTTTTTTCAAAAGGGTTATAAGTTCAGTTGCATTTAGGTTGTGGATATTAAATATTCAACTGTGTTTTGAAATGTGAAGGTCATTGTGTACAAACACTATGCCAAAATTATTTACTTGTGGTAGCTGTATTGTTATAACTCCTTGCAGTTGGTTTGAGTATTGATATGGGAGTAGGGGATAAATGTTGTTTGTTGTTCACTACACTCTTCTGTGCATGACCTGCACTTCTGTTGTTCTCCATTTTCTAGACCTGCACTTACAATTATTTAAAGCAAATTTGGTGATGAAAAAAAAACCTAAGAAAGCACCATAACCCTACTTGTCATGAAATAATTTATCAAGAGCCAAAAGCAGCAGCTACTACAGAGGATTTCAAAAATGTATTTAACAAGGAGAGATTTGAGAGAGTATATATGAAATAAACGATTTCAAAGCAAAACGAAAAAGAACTCGAGTTATACGAGTTAAAATATGTACATTATATCGAATTGACAGCTTAATTTAATAAACAAGTAAAAAAAAGACATAAAATGTCATAGCCCCCGTTGTTGTAGTAAGTTTGTTGTTCAGACTTGAAGGGCGAGCCCATATTTATGTACAATTAAAATGGCCGCCAGTCTACCAGTCGGCCATCTTTGATCAGATCGCAAAATAAAGAGAGATGCACATGTATGCCTTCGTGTACTGTGCCTGTGCCAAGTTTAAACAAAATCAGTAAATGCTTCTATGAGAAATGGTTGAGGACGTGTTCAACATCAAGTTTTTTTATAACTAAAATGGCCACCAGTCGGCCATTTTGGATCTGATGTCGGAAAAAAAATGAAATGCATATGTAAGCCATCATTCTTTATCTGTGTGTTAAGTTTGAACAACATCGCTAAATGCATGTCCGAGAAATCGTTGATGTGTTCGACACCAGGTTTTTTTTGGGGGGGGGGGTTGCATCTAAAATGACCACCAGTTAAGCAGAGTCACATTTGCTCTATGGCTAGGATATGGCGGCCGTACCCCCCTGAATTGACAGAAACGTGCGGTGGCCACAGAGTTTCTGAGGTGGCCTCAGGGTGGCCCTACGCCGTATGGCTATTTTATACAGGCCGTAGGGGTCTCCGTGGAATTAAAGCATAACTTTTTTTCATTTCTAGGTTGGCCATCGCAATTCGACAAGCCGTAGTCATGGCGTAGATGTGTTCCACGTCGACCGTACGTAGGGCGTACGGTGGGCTTGCGTTACGCGTGCATTTTCCGTAGGCTCTTATCAATGAAAAATGAATTTTGCCAACCCCCAAAAAATTACGGCGGCCGCACTATTTCCACGTTCACATTAGGACCCCCCTGCGGTCGCCTGGCGGGCACCTTGAGGCTACCTTGAAAATGATATGGCCGCCGCAGGGACGCCCTAAGGTCACCGTGCGACATCAAATCAAAGACCATACGGCACCCCCACGTTTTCGGTTTCTACAATTTCTAAATACTCTGTGCAGCTACCCAAAAATAAAAACATATGCGACTGCTACATTGTGTGACCGTGGAAATACTGTGGCGCCCTATAATTGCAAGTGGCCGTAGATTTTTTTTAGACCCTACGGCCGCCGAGCCAAATGTGACTGAAGCATTAGTCATCTTTGATCGCATCGTGAAACAAAATGATGTGCATATGTATACCACCATGCGTTGTCTTTTCCCAAGTACGAATAATATCGGTCCATACATGTCCGAGATATGGTTTCGGGCGCATGCACGCACGGACTGGAAAATCGAGACCAAATCCATAACCCCCCATTTCAGACAAAGTCCTCTGGGGGGAACCAATAAACTGTAATCAAACCAATTTTGTTTTCTGTAATTATTATGCATAAAATGAACCTAAAATTTCTTCTCCATTCAAATCAAATATTTTATACAGTATGTCCAAGTAAGTGTCTAAACTATATAGAATGTTAAAGGCTCGCTTTTCTAGCTTTTGGTAGAATCTTTATCACCGCCACCAAAGGTGGACGGGGGGGGGGGGTGTATTGCAACCTCTGTTTGTCTGTGAGCAGGATTTTTCAAAAAGTAATGGACAAATTCAGATTAAACCTGGTGGACAGGTTGGGTGTGAGACATGGATGAATTGATTATATTTCGGTGAAGGTTCGAAACCGAATCTAAATCCGAATCCGGATACTAGAATTTTTAAAGTGATTCTTCACCATTGAGAGACAGTGCCAAAAATGATATATAACATGATATTTCAAAAAGTTGTGGATCGATTCAGACGAAACTTGGTGGATTAGTCGGGTAAGTGATGACAACAAGCCAATTAGATTTTGGTTCACGTACAGATGCACATCCGGCCTATCAATGGGCTACAAAACGTAAACTGTTCAGCCTGGTAGAAGTATGTGCTCCACCGAGTACCATTATAGTTTTCAAAATGTGATTCCCTTCTGTAAATTCAACAATATCACAAACCTTAAATTTAGGTTTTCTCAGATTAAACTCTTTTTCATATTCTAATTTTGTTAAATTATTCTGATGGCTTTGCTTTTTGTTAAGGAATGGGCTGTGTTGTTATATTCGTTCTCAATACCTTGAATTATAATCAAAACCCATTTCTGATGTCACAATTCAGTAAACAAAAAATTATAGTCGCTTTCAAAGTACAATTAAATCACTCAATAACAACTGCTTTCCCTTTGTATGAAGTGCTGTTTTTTATTTTTCACACACCAATTGGATTGGCCTCCACTTGTGTTATATTGTAGTTATTCTGATTATATCAGAATAAAATCAACTTCTTCTGTTGGTTTCCTCTGCTGGGTAATGTATTTCACTGCAAAGACTCAAGCATGAGAACAACAAGCTTTCAAAAGACCTCCAGGATAAAGTTGTAGAAAGTTGAAAGAAAACCCTCTGGGATAAAATCAAGGGATGGGTATAATAATATTTCACAGACCTTGAATATCCATTGAAGCACAATCCAGACAATCATCAATAAGTGGAAGGCATATTATACCACCAAAACCCTGCCGAGATCAGGACATCCCTCTAAATTGGATGACCAAGCAAGGAGGAGACTGATCAGAGAGGCAACCAAGTGGCCAATGGCAACTTTGAAAGAACTACAGGCCTTTATGGAAATATCCCAAGCACTCCACAAGTCTGGCCGGTACGGTAGGGTGGCAATCAGGAATCCATTGTTCAAAAAAGCCCACCTTGAGTCCCATTTGAGTATGCAAAAAAACACTCAGGAAATTCTGAAGCCATGTGGCAAAAAGTTTTGTGGTCTGATGAAACCAAGATGGAGCATTTTGGCCGAAATGAAAAACGTTATGTTTGGCGCAATCCCAACACAGCACATGATCCAAAGAACACCATCCCTACTGTGAAGCATGGCGGTGGCAGCATCATGTTGTGGGGATTTTTCTCAACAGGGATTGGGGTACTTATCAGGATAGAAGGGATAATGGATGGAGCAAAGTATAGAAAAAAGCCGATTGGAAAGCCTGCTGCCCTCTGCAAGAAACTGAAATTTGGACGGAAGTTCACCTTTCAACATACCAACGACCTGAAGCACACAGCCAAAGCTACACTGGAGTGGCTAAGGAACAAAAATATTAATGCCCTTGAGTGGCCCAGTCATAGCCCTGACCTCAATCCAATCGAAAATCTGTGCCATGACTTGAAGATTGCTGTCCCTCAACGCTCCCCATGCAACTTCTCTGAGCTTGAACAGTTTTGTTCAGAAGAATGGGCAAATCTTGCCCAATAAAGGTGTGCAAAGTTGGTCGAGACCTATCCCAACAGACTCGCAGCTGTAATTGTTGTCAAAGGTGCTTCCACTAAGTATTAACTCAGGGAGGTGGACACTTTTCCAACCAAGATATTCTCGTTTTGTATTTTTCATTAATTTTCTGAAATTTGGAGAATTTGTTTTTCACTTGGAGCTTTTGGGTTATGATGTGTAAATAAAGGTGGAAAAAGTCTGATTTTATGCAATTTACTTCCAGGCTATCAGGCAACAAAAGGTGAAAATTATGTAAGGGGGTGTAGACTTTCTATAAGCACTTTATCTCGACCTAATCACGGGTTAGAGAATACTTGTATCTCCCACCTTGGAACAAAAACTCCCACACTCTCTTCAATCCCATTCTTCCCTCCAAGTCTTCCTGTTCACCACCTTCTCTTATCATCCCCCATCCAAAACCACGATCTTTTATACCCCCGCTAATCCACCCCAAACCCACCTTCTTCAAATTCCCTGCTTTCCTTCGTGAAAGTCCCCATCGTGTAAGGATCTGAAAGTCCCTATCTTGTCCATCTTCTATTCCCCGTGTTCCCCGCCCCATCCTTCTTCCTTCCACAGATCTCGTAATGTCTCTGTTCCCCACTGTTTTTTCCTTCCCTCTCCCGCCCCTCTTATCTCCTGATCGCCTTGTTGTATGTTCTGTGTTATAATCTCTCATACGAGCCTCGACATTGTATACAAAAAATAAACAAAGTCACAAATGAAACATGAACTGTTCTCTTTTTTATTTCTTCACTGTCGTAGATCCAAGGGTTTGGCTGTTCGAGCACGAGGTAGCTTTTATATCATTATCGATATTGGAAGATGTTGTAGTGGGGAGGAGGGAGGGTTGTTAGTGGAGAGCTAATAGGTGCTTCCTTGCATTTCAAGTGTATGGATTAGCCTCACTATCATGTGGAACGTGAATCATCACTTGTTTAACATGGTGTGGTTTAACTCGGATGTGAATCTTTATCCCTGTATGTGTAATAGTTTCCGGATTATGGCTGCTGTTCAGACTCTCATCTTTATGAGCTCATCTTTTATCCTTATTCGGTCCTTAAAAACAACACTGAGTGCAGGATTCATTGTGCAGTTCCACCTGAGATGAGCAGTTCAGGTGCAGGCAAAAAACAAAGATTAATTTTGAAGAAAGATTTCAGTTTCATCATCGGCCCTTTAGTGCATTACTTCATGCATGAGCAATATTCAGCCATTAGTGGAATATCTTGCGGTGGTAAACTCACTGTCACGTACTTCCATCATTGCTGGTGTGCTTGAAGGATAGCTGAAGGAGAAGCCTGGTGTTGGCTCAGTGGTTAGGGTGGCGGCTTGGGATCCTAGGGTCCTGAGTTCAAGCCTCGTTGGCCGCTGAATTGATATACACCAGGAGGTTGACTCAGCCTGTCATCCTTCCGAGGTCGGCAAAATGAGTACCAGTGTACTGCTAAGGGGGACACTGCATCAGCGGCATAGCCGCGGCCCAACCAATGATGCAACCAGCAGCCACAGGCAGCACGAGAGAGAGAGAGAGAGAGAGAGAGAGAGAGAGAGAGAGAGAGAGAGAGAGAGAGAGAGAGAGAGAGAGAGAGAGAGAGAGAGAGAGAGAGAGAGAGAGAGAGAGAGAGAGAGAGAGAGAGAGAGAGAGAGAGAGAGAGAGAGAGAGAGAGAGAGAGAGAGAGAGAGAGAGAGAGAGAGAGAGAGAGAGAGAGAGAGAGAGAGAGAGAGAGAGAGAGAGAGAGAGAGAGAGAGAGAGAGAGAGAGAGAGAGAGAGAGAGAGAGAGAGAGAGAGAGAGAGAGAGAGAGAGAGAGAGAGAGAGAGAGAGAGAGAGAGAGAGAGAGAGAGAGAGAGAGAGAGAGAGAGAGAGAGAGAGAGAGAGAGAGAGAGAGAGAGAGAGAGAGAGAGAGAGAGAGAGAGAGAGAGAGAGAGAGAGAGAGAGAGAGAGAGAGAGAGAGAGAGAGAGAGAGAGAGAGAGAGAGAGAGAGAGAGAGAGAGAGAGAGAGAGAGAGAGAGAGAGAGAGAGAGAGAGAGAGAGAGAGAGAGAGAGAGAGAGAGAGAGAGAGAGAGAGAGAGAGATATATGAAGGAGGCTTTCTCAAGGATGTGTACAACCACATCCAAACATTAATCATCATTATCATCATGTACCGACTGTGCACCATGCAGAGCATCGGTTCTGCCAAAGCAGTTTCTTGGTGAGGAGTACATTCCTGGACGCGTCACCACTCCATCACAGGAAGTCAGGGCAGGAATTTTGAATTTGGCCAGGGTGATGGCAATAGTTTACCGACACTTCATGAGGGACACCGTGCGATCTTAAGCATCCACCAACTAAAGCTGGCAGACAGGACACCCCGTTTAATGTCCATGCGCGGGACAGCGCACTCGCTCTGCCTGCGAGACATGAGGATGACAGTTTGTAGATGAGCTGAGATTCAAACCCAGGCCTGATGGCTCAGAGGTGAGTGTGTTCCAAACATTAGCCAAATGAATGCAGCGAAATTAACATGACTTTTGATAACTCCGAACAGTACTCATGAAGCTTAATAATTTAATGTTGTCGTTCATAGTGATCCGGCATTGGTTCCTTGGGGGTACTTTTACATCACGATGTATGCAGCAACTCAAATACCTTGAAATACACGAGAATTTTATTTCTGCATCACATAACGGCAAAAGTGATTAAGGCACAGAACTTGTGATTCCGGCATTGTAAAAGTTTCAGTCCATTAAAAGTTTCTCTTTATCGCCTTTTCACGCCTGTGAATGTGACTAACTCTCATATGAATTCACAAAACCAATGTAACCCATGGATGGTGATACAGTGAGTACTGCAGAAAGATGAGAATTTTTATAACACTCGTGATACAGTTTGAATTAAATTCTTCAATCTGTCCTGCTTGTCCTTTGAAGGATATAAAACCAGTCCGGTGCACATGGAAGCAGGACAACTACAATCGAATGTAGCAGGTACGGTTGCAATTCATTGTAACTAAATGAACCCACCCGGCTGTGAATATAATCGAAAGTCTCTAAAACACAGCATGGCACACTGCACTTATTGGACTTTATTGTGTCCAAGCGGCAATCATAGTCGTTTTCCAGAACAAGCAAGTGCTAATATTAATATCTTACTGGTAAATCCAAAGTGCATTTTGATCAACTTATTTGTGTGCCTTTTATTTAATAACACTTTACAGATCTTCTTCTGCTGATGTATTTAGCTAGATGGCACCAGACAACATGCCGAGCATTTGTTTAAAACGTACTACACAATCTTTTAAATGCAGATGAAACAACCGGCTTAAAGTCCTCAGCACAACGCAGCCCCTTAAATTGGAACACATTGCCCGTGTCTTGCATTGGATGACGTACATGCTCCATCTTTTCAAAGGAGTGTTAATTGGATTGTTCTCACAGATGCAATGTGTTGAAGAAGAAAAAAAAAATAGAAAGAAAGAAAGAAGAGGTTTTCCTCGACAAGGTCTCCTCTATATGTCTGCATGGTAGAGCATGGCGGGCTTTGATAGAACGATCCGCGACGCGTCCTTGATGGGAACATTCTTCCCGCTAATGATTGTAAAAGACGAACAGACTTTGTAAGCACAACAATTATAGGCATAAACATTTGCCCGGCCTGTTATTAAAAAGGGTGTCACCTCGACGTAAACGCAAAGAATTAATGTTAATGGCAGAGGGATCTCCCAATGGTTGTAAGACCCAGTCATTAGGAATTACTCTCTCTCCAAGTGATGTGTGTCGCAGTTGCATAATCGGAAAGAAACGGGGTCAGACGGCCAGAGCAGCTGAAGCAATAGGCTTATCGGGTATCACGACATAATATACGAGTTCCCTTACATGGGACTTCGACGCAGGAGGAGGCCATTCGGCCAATCAAAGCCTGCAATATTATTAGCGACTTGTGGTTGTTTGTCAGTGATCCATCCTCTTTTTTAATGCTGAGCATCAAGCAAGGAAGCAACACGTACCATTATTTAAGTCTTTGGTCTGACTCGGAGCAGACGCTCTAACCATTAGGCCACTGGGGTGCCCTCCTAGTAAGCTGACCGATGCAATATTTTGGCAGCAACTTGTCCATCTCTGCTGATGCCGGTCGGTCTCACGTTCATTTCGATTAATATTGATAATGTCAACAGATGGAAACTTATTGCAGTTCATGAATGTTGAAGGTTCATAAGTCATTTAAACTAGGCATGTGCAAGAGGAACGATAATCATTTCACGGCGTTAATAAACAAATAATTAATAATTTCACGGTGGGCATTTCTTGTTCATCAGAATGAATGGATCATTCAAGAGTCAAAATGGCTGCTGCAGCATGACAGAAGGTTTCCTGACTTTGAGAAAACAAAAGTGACATCAGAGATATAATTGTTTTGCTCTTTCTTGCTTTGACTAAACGATCTGTTAAATTGCACGGACTCTTCAACGCGTACACCATTTGGATAAAATCATGGTTGGATAACGAGTTGTTATTTTCTTTCGCAATAGATTGCTGCCTCAGAAAGCCGTCGGTGTAATGGTTTCTCTTCATTGCCTGCGTCTGATGTATTTAACAAACAGTTATTCCTGAGGGTGCATGAAAAGTTGGTTTTGGCCAGGGAAAGAGATGTTGAAGATGTCAACTTAGAAAAAAGAAAACAACTAAAAATGAGCTTAGCAGCTGTAATATTATCACTTAGACCTTTAATGACCAAGACCGACTGTACCCTGCGATGCTTGCGAGTTGAGTACCCTGATATTATCCTCTCCACCATTACTGTGCCAACTCATGCTTGACAAATTCACAGTGATGGTGGATCAGGGACTACACTAGTGACGAAAACAGAAATACACAAAGCTCTCTCGTTCGTGAGAACAGCCTGAACTATGGCATTCTGGAAATTTATGAGATATTTTCTTAACGATTTTTCTACTACGAAGCTTTTTTATTTAGTTTTTTTGTTATTGTTGTTCCCTCAGACCCCTCTGGTATCCTAAGACCCTCCTTGGGATTGGCACATTTCAAAGGTACTATAATCACTTTTCACTTGTCTAGTCCGAGTAATATTCCCCCGGTACGATTATGAACTTGTCCATGCTGGTGCTTTGCAGACAGTGTATTGCATTGAGTGCAACATCCTTTGGAAGGGATATTAAGCTGGCTTTCTCATCTGCTATTATTTGCTTGTGAATGTTAAATATTTCGCAATGTATATATATATATATATATATATATATATATATATATATATATATATATATATATATATATATATATATATATATATATATATATATATATATATATATATATATATATATATATATATATATATATATATATATATATATATATATATATATATATATATATATATGTGTATATATACATATATATATATATATATATATATATATATATAATTTTATTTTTAGCATTGCAAAATGTGCTTGGGCTGCTTTCCCTTCTTTTAACTTATTACTTCCACCACCAAATTTGAAGGAGGTTATGTTTTCACACTTATCTGTTTGTTTACTACTTGCAAAATCGAAGATTTTTCAAGTACATTGGTCAGTCGGTTTTGTTATTCTGTCAGTCTGTTTGTCAGTCGCCTTCAGGTCACAATTCTAAACTGATCATCATGAAACTTCACCAAGTTGTAGAGGTAGTCTCAACTGAGAAGCCTATTGATTATGAGGTCAAAGGTCATCTTGAGGTCGAATTGCTAAAATCGGCATTTTTCATCTGATTGACTTGAAATTTGAGCACCATTTTTGCAGTGTGTCACTGAACCAAGTATTACTGAGATCAAAATGTCAAAGGACAACTCAAGGTCAAAGTTCTAAAATCATCAATTTTCAACTGAAAAATCGGCAATTTACATCCTATTAACTTGAGAGTTGTAAAGAATTTGCATAGTCTATCACTGAATTTGGAAAGCAACTATTTTTGAGGTCAAAGGTCAACTCAAGGTTAAACTTCTAAAATCATCAAATTTCATCTGAAAAATCATCAATTTTCAACTGAAAGATCGTCAATTTACATCCTATTAACTTGAGAGTTGTAAAGGATTTGCATAGTCTATCACTGAATTTGGAAAGCAATTTTTTTTGAGGTCAAAGGTCAATTCAAGGTTAAACTTCTAAAATCATCAAATTTCATCTGAAAAATCATCACTTTTCAACTGATAAATCGTCAATTTACATCCTATTAACTTGAGAGTTGAAAAGGATTTGCATAGTCTATCACTGAATTTGGAAAGCAACTATTTTTTGAGGTCAAAGGTCAACTCAAGGTTAAACTTCTAAAATCATCAAATATCATCTGAAAAATCATCAATTTTCATCTGATTAACCTGTTGATTAAGCAGCAATTGCAAAGTGTCTCACTGAATTTGGAAACCAACTATTTTGAGGTCATAAGGTCAAAGCCCAACTCAAGGTCAAACTTATAAAATCATCAATTTCAATCTGGAAAATAATAAATTTTCATCTAATTGACCTGAGCTTTGATTAAGATTGTCAATTTTAATCTAAATGAAATGCACAATTTGATGTATCCATGGCAATCTTTGGAGAGGGGGGTGGATTTTGCAAGTATTGTGCTCTGCGCGACGTCTTTTTCTTGTTTGTCTGTTTGTGTGCAGGATATCTTAAAAAGTTGTGGGTGGATTCAGATGAAATTTGTTGTGTAGGTTGGGTGTGTGTAAACGGTGAACATATTAGATGTTGAAGATCTGGATCCGGATCCAGTTATGAGATTTTTTAAAGTGTCTTCAGCATTGAGAGATAAGGCCTAAAACTATACATAGCACAATATCTGTGGATGGATTCAGATGAAATTTGTTGTGCAGGTTGGGTGTGTGTCAAGGATGAACATATGAGATGTTGAAGATCTGGATCCGGATCCGGTTCTGAGATTTTTTTAAAGTGCCTTCACCATTGAGAGATAAGGCCTAAAACTATACATAGCATAATATCTCAAAAAGTTGTCGACGGATTTGGACGAAACTTAGTGGACAGATTGGGTGTGTGACAAGGAGAAAGCGATTTGATTTTGGTGAAGATGTGGATCCAGATCCAGGCAGAGGTATGTGCTAATGTGTGCCCTCCTAATTATTCCTTTAATTCCGATTGGTTTTTTTCCTTTTTTGTATTCATTATCGAGACTCTTATAAGAGCTAACAGACATTACATATAACAAAGGGAACAGTAGACAAGAGGGGGTGAGAGAGGGAAGCACAACAACAGTAGGGAACAGAGACATCAGGCGATTTCAGATTGCAAATTTGAATGAATGCTTTATTAAGTGCTATAAATATGACGGTGAGTCAAAACGTATCCGCAATATATATTTTTTAAATGAAACGGAAGACCAAGAAGTAACCTGGAGAAGTAAAGAGCAAAGATGGAGTCATCAGGAGGAACCTGGATGGTATTCAGGTTTCAGCTGCTACTCCTCAACCCTCAAACCCATCCAGGGTCAGCCAAGTGAGCCTTACAGAAAATTTTCTGGAAGAATTCCCTTCTCCTTCGAGGGATAGATAATGAAAGAGAGGAAAAGAGATGAAAGAGAAGAAAAAGCAAGGATTAGAATGAATAAAGGGAATTGTGAAAAAAAGTAGAAAGAAACGTGAAAGGAACAAAGCACAAAGATGTTGGGAAGAACCCAGACAGATAGATTTCATCAGATACTCCCCAAGCTCAAACACAGCAACATGAACAAGCTACCAGATGTCCATGATTCACGATTATAAAACTACAATTGAGGATGTACAAGAGCATCATTTTTCCACACGTCGACCTCCTTTTCAACACACTTAGTCCATCGGTTCACAAGCTTCTGTATGCCCTCAGAATAAAATGTTTCGTGCTGAATGACGAGCCACATATGCACTTGTTAGTCATTGGTAAAGTGGCAGCTCTTAAAGTGTCTTTGAGTGGACCAAGCAGGTGAAATTTCGAAGGGGGCAGGTCAGGACTGTAGAGAGGATGCTCCAACACCTCAAGGTATAATTGCTGGAGGGTTTCCACAGTATGGGTGGCAGTGTGTGCATGGTCATTGTCATGCAACACCTTGTGACAGTAGCCCTTGGCATTTCCATCGAATAGCTAATTTCAACTGGTCCCGGAGCATTTCATAATAACGGACACTGTTTACCCTTGTGCCCCCCTCTTGAAAGTCTTCCAAAATTCGGCCTTGTGAATCCGAGAAACGTGTGAACATCACTTTTCCGACTGATGGATGACTTTTGAACTGATTTTTGACAAGGTGATGTCAGATGTTTCCACTCCATACTCTGACGTTTGCTCTCTAGCTCATAATGGTGGATCCACATCTTATGTCCAGTGACAATGCATCTCAAAAAACACATTCCCTTCATGATGAAAGCGCTTCAAAAAGCTTTCGTAGATTGTCAAACAGTTGCACTTGTGCTCTTCTGTGAGTTGTTTTGGAACCCATCTTACAGAAACTTTATGAAAGCCGAGTCGGTTGTTGATAATTTCATGTACAGAACCATGGCTTATGTTCAGATACCGTGCCACTTCGTCAATCGTGAACCGTCGGTTATCCAGAATCATGGCACGAACTTGTTCAATGTTTTTTCTTCTTTTATGGATGTGGATGGGCATCCAGATTGTTCATCATCAGTGACACACGTGCAACCGTTTTTGAGCATGGTAATCCAATCATACACACTCTGCTGCGGCAAAGCACTGTTCCCATATTGTGCTGAAATTCTGCTCCTGGTGCGCCTTCAGCCCACAAAAATCGTTTCACTGCACACTGCTCTTCTTTGGTCCAAACGGACAGTGGATAGGTCATGTTAACTCCCTTACGACGATACAACTACTGACTGCTCAAGGTTGAAACTGCTTCACAGTGGCGCAGACAGTCGTACGTCTACCTGAAAGTACAATTGGCAATGTAGTCAACACAACACAGTTTTTATGGATGTAGGACTGTAAACTTCATATGCATATCTGTAAAAACTCAGGGCAAACTACTATTATATTGGTAGATGAACAAAAATCTATTTTTTTTAATATACATGTTGAAGAGTGCATAACTGTTTGGACAGTATTTATTATTATTATTATTATTATTATTATTATTATTATTATTATTTTACATCTGTTTTTTCGAGGAGGGTGTGCATATGAAGTTACACAGCAGCCAGTGAACCGAGCTTTCTTGTTAAATGTAAATATAAAGAATGTGGTGGAATCATTGTGAATAGAAAAGACCTGCCCAGGTGAAAGATACCTCAAGAAAATAAATGTCATGACAAAAATCCCAACTCATCGAATATCAGTCTGAGGTGTGCAGAAAAATTGAACGATTAAATACCAACAATATAAAATTACAAAATATTCATACGTACATGCTTGTTTAAATACTGTATAAGATACGGAGAGATTGTGTAGCTGCAGCAATTGAAGCAACATTAGATACCGTAGACTTCAGGTTTCATCTCAAAAAGCATTTAATAATTTTGCATCTTTAAATCCGACTTGAAACACTGAGAGTAGATTGTGGAGCGAGATCCATCCCCCCATCCACACCTCTCCATCACTCATACGTTCATCCTCCTCAGTCGTTTCGTTCAGAAAACTGAACATTTTCGATTTAAAATTGCCCCTATACCGCTATACCGCTATACCGCCTGAGAGCCCTCTCGTGTGGACGTTCAGTATACTAGGACCGAAGAGGATATATATCCACGACCGAAGAAATTATTTGGAAAAGGTGGTGGTGGGGGGGGGAGGTTTTGTCACACGTTTCCCTACAGGAGTATTTTGGTTCACCCTACTCTCCGCTTTACATCCATTTTGTCCTTTACATCCCTTATACATTATACAAACTCAAGCCTTTACATTCCTTTTATCTAAAACATTATCATGTTATTTTCTACTCTGTGCCATAGACCTTAAGCATGTGAGAAATTGTCACCTTTGTTGTTAAATGTAAAGTCAGGCACTCTAAGAAAGTGATAGATAACGTTTTAGATATACTATATATTGTACTATAAAGTTTTGTTTATAAAGTACTGTACTATAAAGGGAAATTTACCAGCATACACGCAAACAATGGCCTTTTCTTTTCTCTTTTCGAGAAGCGTTGTAGTATGTGCAACAAACACAACTTAAATGCAGACAGGACAACCGTTTTCACTTGCATCCACATCAAAAATATGATGTGCAACGAGTTGCAGTGCCCCCTGCCGGCACTGCAGAGGCACAAATCCAAGAACACACAGCTCAAAGGTGAGCACACGACAAACCGAGTCACGACTAAAATACCGAGTGGCTTGAATCAAAATTTGGATTCAAGAAAATAATAACAAAAAGAGAGCAATTGAGAGTGCGGCAGTACTTGCTTACTCTTCATCATAAAATTTGGGTGTTTTGTTCTCAGGAACCTGAAAGAGAAAGTGACTTCAGGCAGGATTAAGATAATTGGCTAAAATGTAGGCGGTCTGCATGGCAGCCAGACTCAACCGACACCAGAAAGCCTGTTACGTCCTCCCGACTTGGCAGCGTGGAGACAACAAACAGAATTGCTGTAATTTACTGGCTGCATGTGCACCACATCGCGCAAACGTTCCTTTGAAGTTTCTGCTGCAATGCAAGGACACTGAGCCAGGCAGTGACTCTGCGGGAACACCCCAAGCCCCGATGCTTCCCAGAGACAATCTCCAGCCGGAGCGTCAGGCAAGGGTTTAATTGTCTCACCAGAGTCTGCACGGGGTGTGCCTTCACCGCAATAATTAAATCTTTAAATTGTCGGTGCTTTCCGGGAGCTCCTGGATTGGCGATGGTTGGAAAGCACTCTGAGAACATTTTCTGAGACGGTACTTGTCCATTGTGTTGGCAAAACGGGTACTGAAAGGAAATTCACAGCTTGTCCCTTATGCTGCATGGATTTTGAAAAAAACAATATCTTATGGAGTGTTCATGAGTACATTATCATTGAGGAACTCTCCTTGAGATGAAGGAAACAATCGGTTTGTTCTGTTCGACTTGGAGACCGAGGAAATTGCAGAGATCTAGAGAATTCTTCCAGCTCCTCCATCGTACTCCAAAATAGCAATAATTAATGTTTAAATAAAGCCGAAACGTGCCAATCCACGCATGCTCAAATGAACGGAGGTGCCAGTGAGCCAACATATTTATCTGAATGCCGAATCTCACAGTAACTCTGCCCTCAAGGCACGAAACGGAGTCAATATTTTTTCCAAGAACTGCTAAACAGAAGGTTCTTGAAAGTGCCAACAAGGCAATTTGTGTTCTGCAGTGTTCAAGTATATAATTTAGTTGCAATAAAATTAAGGTTTGAAAGATTGTAGGAAACAAAACAACTTTTGTTTTTTTTTTTTCGGAAGTTTACTGCCATTGATGCATCATTGTCTTTTAAACCACCTTATTCAACATGTTACATGAGTTATTCGTACCTGTTGTTTGTGTCCTTTATGACGTCCTTAAAAACAGTAAATTTCCTGTTTAGGATGATTTTCAATTTTGTTTGATTGCCTGTCAGGCAGGCAGACTAAAACAATTACCCTACTTGGCTGCCGATCAGGACGAGATTCCTTACATTTTGCTAATTTCAGAGCCAAAGTACTGCTAAACTGTCGGTTCTTGTTCCAATTCAGGTTATACAGTATACAAAATATAAAATTCAATTTAAATTAAGTTGTTCCTCGACCATAGACATATCTGTAGACAGACAGAGAGACAGACAATACAAACAGATAAAGTGAACCAATTGCTTCACCCCACTTTTTGCTTTGTGCATGTGGGATCATTAAAATAATATAAGAGAAGGGATAATGATAGATACCAATAAAATAACATAAGACAAGAATAACAAGGAGATGATACTCGAGCTCCCCCACCTTTTGGATGGTATGAGGAATAGATCTGTGTAATATGAAAGTTAAATCTTGACCTGTGTTTGAAATATTGCATACATGGGCCAAATTAGTGAAATGGTTGGAATGGCAACATAATTCAGCCAGTCATCGCTGTGATATAAGCAGGTTGAGATAATGTCATGAGGAATAGACATCTGCAATATGAAAGCTAAATGTTCAACATTTTTTTTTGAAATATCGCAAACACAAAAGTACGTGGACAGATGATTGGTCGGTCAGGTGGTCGGTCGGACGGAGCTCATTTTAACGTCCCCATCTCTGACCTTGTCCTTGGTGTGGGTGGACAATCAGAGGGCTCTGAGGAATTATTTCATCTTAATGATTGCTTAATTTATTGTCCAACTGGATCAGCTAGGAATAGTCCAACATTGAGGTTTCTACCCTGAAATCACAGACCTCTCCAAACAGAGTCGCCAACCTTAGTTGTGTCTAAATGTTACCCAATAAGATGGAAAGAGACAGGCAGATCTGAAGAATTCCTTCAACTTATTGATTATTATCCGATTCAATGACCATTCAGATCATCAACCAGGAATTGTCCATTATCGAGGTGTCAATGCCAGAATATCACCAAATTGTGGGGCCACAACTTACGTAGTTGTGTCTGAAGGTAGTTGCCTCAAAATTACATACAATCAGAGAGAGAGAGAGAGAAATAGATGGATGTGGGAATAATGGGCTGGACAGAGTAACTGGAGAACATGAGAAACAGGGAGATCATACTGAAAAACCACAGAACCGGACACTAAAAATATGAAACCAGACGCAGTAATGACACAAAAGCTGACTTTGCAAATATACAAAACTGGACACTGCAAAGGCAAGAATCTGGGCACTTGGGTTCAGTCAGCAAGTGAAATCCGAATGGCAGGGTTCTGGTGCTCGGTCATTTGGACCACCATGGGTTGGCAGCCTTCGTCCTCAAGCATTGGCTGTGTGATTGCCCCATGGATATCACGACCTACATATTGCTCCCAGCCTTAGTACTATATAAGGTGATGTCAGGGTGCATGATTGTCAGATCTACATGGCAAGGTGGTGATGGAGTTATAGCCCATTAATGCACTCACACTCTGCAAATGAAAAGAGGGAGATGGAAAGGGGAATATCAGCTTTTTGCGTGTTGGTGTGTTGGTGTGTTGGCGTAAGCCTGGTGTGTTGGCGCAGTGGTTAGGGCAGCGGCTTGGGATCCAAAAGGTCCTGAGTTCAAGCCCCGTTGGGCCACTGAATTAATACACCAGGGGGTTGACTCAGCCTGTCATCCTTCCGAGGTCAGCGCAATGAGTACCAGTGTACTGGGCCGGTGTATACCCCGGTTAAAATAGGTGTACCATATTCCTGTGTCGTAAGAGGCGACCAGGGTTGCGTCAGGAAGGGCATCCGGCGTAAAACATGTGCCAAATCACTATGCGGATCATACGGGTGATCCGCTGTGGCGACCCCTATCGGGAGCAGCCGAAAGAAGAAGAAGAAGAAGATATCAGCTTTTTGCGATAAAATCAGACAAAGGTTGCCATTCACATATGACATTGAATACAATAATTTTCCCAGATACCAAGTACACTCAGATAGCAAGCAGTGCAACCTAATGTTAAGAATATCCACTTGCTTCGCCCGCATTTTCGGACCGGAGCTTGGAATTTGTTCAGGGTGCTGGTTATACCTCATTTATTCCTTGATGAAATACACCATAGGATATTTAATCTCCAAGTAATGCTTTCATGAGGTGTAGAGCTTCAGATTCATCTGAAGGATGTGGTACCCCTTGCCTGCAAAACAGCAATCTGACAGTTTATAGTCAGGCCTGAGACTCTCTTCTCTCACTGTTTCCCATTAAGCTGGGGGTCAGCGGCTTGTGTGATAGAATGGGTACTGTTTGCCAAAATATTTTATGAACATGCTGGTCAGGATCGACATTCAACTTAAGGTGGCAGAGATTTGTAATTTGTTCAGTGTACCAGTAACACATCATCTATTCTTTGTCGAAGGACACTGGAATATTTAACGTTTAACGTGTCGAAGGACACTGGAATGTTTAACGTTTACCAGCTAGTGCTATGAGATGGTTCCCCTGGTTAACCTCCATCCGAGGGAAGGCACACTTAATAATGAAACCTCGTCGCTGTGAAGAGCCAATCCTCCAGTTTATTGCAAGGTCAAGAATCAAACACAGACTAGATGGCTTAATGGTAAATGTTCTATTGCATACACACTTGCTCGATCCTAAAGTCTGTCCCCTATGTTACCAGTTAGCATCTTGTTAATCAGACTTGCCTCTGAGCTGTCTCGCCTGGGTTCACACCCCGACCCAACTTTTAACGATTATCCTATGGTGTTTCACAGGCAGGGTGATTCATCAACCATCTGTTTGCTGTCCCTTGGATGGACGTTAATCTGGTCGTTTGTCTGCTGGCATGAGTTGGTGGACATTAAAGATCCCACGGTGTCCTTCGTGAGAGTAGGCGAGCTATTGCCAGCATCATCAACAAATTCCAAATTCCTGTTATAACCTACAGCATCAGCGACACAACATCAGCGACACAGCTTTGTCCCCAGAAAACGATACCACTCACAGTTGCATACCAAAGAGAAAGAACAAGATTTGTCAATAGTAGTTAGTTGCTTTGTTAACTGAATATCTGAATAAGATAGGCCAAATTATTTTCTGCATCATTTTCGACTTAACTGCTATTTCAATAATATTCAAAACCTTACACTCACCCATCCAATTATTCATTCAGTTTGACACAGATTGTGAATATGACTAACTCTGTGAGGATAGTTTCAGAGACAACGAGAAGGACACTCGGTAGAGCGCATACCTCCCCCATGTGAGGCCTGATGCACGACAACATATCGGACCCAATACATTTTTGAACAAGAGGGAGAGCACTCGGTGAGTGCAAAACCTCCGCCGCCAATACTGCTGGGTCACTTAAGTGAACCTGATATCCTATTCATTGTAGGGCAAAACGGATCAGACTCTACTGAACCACAATTGAATAAAATAAACTAGATCGACGCGCATGTAGAAATGCCAAAAAAAAAAATCGGAATTTTTTGAAAAAAAAGTTGCAAATTTTGTTTTTTTTTTCTCTAACAAATGTTTTTTTGGGGGTGGTTGGAAATCACTTAAAACATGTAGAAATGCAAAAATAAATTCAAATATTTTTCATATAAAATCGAAATTTTTTTGAAAAAGTTGAAAAATTTTGGGTTTTTTTCTCTAACAATTTTTTTTGGGGGGGTTGGAAGTCACTTAAAACATGTAGAAATGCAAAAACAAAAATTCAAATATTTTTTCAAAATGGCCGCCATAGCGGCCATATTGGACTTTGGACCAAGTCCAAAATCTAATGGCATGATCCTTGGACCATACCTAATCCCCCCACCAAGTTTCGTCAAAATCCGTCCAGGAGTTTTTCCGTAATACTGTTCACAAACAAACAAACGAACAGACAAACAGAAAGGGGTGAAAACATGACCTCCTTCACCTTCAGTGCTGGAGGTAATAATTGCAAAAGGACATTGTGGGGCTGTATATATAAATATATATATATATATATATATATATGTACATATATACAGTATACTGGTAAGGCTGGTATACTGAGTATACTGAGCACCAGTATACTGGTAAGGGGGACACTGCATCAGCAGCATAGCCGTGTCCCAACCAATGATGCAACCAACAGCCACAGGCTGCACTCGATAGAGAGAGACTTGGAAGTTGTAGGTTACGATGTGGAAATACAGGTGGAAAATTTTATATTTAATGCAATTTAACTCCAGGATTTAAGGCAACAAAAGGTTTCAAAGGGGGTATAGCTTTCTTTCGGTATATATATATATATATATATATATATATATATATATATATATATATATATATATATATATATATATATATATATATGTATATATATATATATGTATATATATATATATATATATATATATATATATATATATATATATATATATATATATATATTTGAAATGGAAGACCAAGAATGACCCTGAAGAAGTAAAGAGCAAAGATTGAGTCATGAGGTGGAACCTGGATCTGATTCGGGTTTCAACCGCTTCTCTGCCACCCTCAAACCCACCCGTGCACAGCCAAGTGAGCCTTACAGACAATATTCTGCAAGAATGCAATTCTCCTGAGAGAGGAAGATAATGAAAGAGAGGAATAGAGAGTAAAAGAGATGAAAGAGAAGAAACAGCAATAATAAGAATGAATAAAGAGAATTGTGAAAAAAAAATTTGGAAAGAAATGTGAAAGGAACAAAGAACATAGATGTCGGGAAGAACTCGGACAGATAGATTTCACCAGTTACTCCCCAGGTGCAAACACAGCAACATGTCCAAGCTACCGGATGTCCGTCTCTTTCGAACCACTGACTGACTGATATTAAACATCGGTACCTTTCAGGTGACGTCAAAAGCTGAAGTTTTGAGTGCTGATGGACATCAAAGCCATTACTCCGGGAAATAGCACAGAACTGTCGGAAAGCGTCCATAATTAAAAATATAAATAAATGAAAAAAACAAATGCAGGTGAGTGACCCGAGACAATGGGGATGCATGGTTCATTTTTGCTTACAATCTGCAAGCATACTCCTCTAATGTGTGTGTGTGTGTGTGTATGTGTGTGTGTGTGTGTGCGCGCGTGTATATATATATATATATATATATATATATATATATATATATATATATATATATATATATATATATATATACATATATATATATTTTAGAACGCAGATCTGTTCAGCAGTATATTTTCAAGGGTCCAAGGTGGTTATCCGAAGATCCGACGAATAATATCACTTACCATTGCTGAGGGATGTGCAGAATATGACAAAATTTGAGCATATTCCTTTGACTGAAACTGAGGGCATGTGACATGCTACTTGAATACCACGTGACCCTGTAGTTAAAAACAAAAGTCAAATGTAGGCGGTCTGTCATTGTTTGTTCGATACACGTGTCATGCTTGCATGGATTCCATCCGCTTTGTAATCATAAGCAAACTATAATCACTAAGTAATGATAGTTCGAGTGCTGTGCCCTTTGTGAAGGAGCAGTGTCTCAGAAATGGAAGCTGTTTCATTATCACTTCTGTGCACACCTCGTGGGGCAAACGGAGGGGGGTGATTGTCATAGTACTTGTGTGGTATTCTCCGTAAGAACTCCCGTACTGTATACACACACACAGGATGAAAGAGATTCCCCATTCATTATTCACTTTGCTTTCATTTTGATTCAGCAATGATTGTAAATTCTCTCTTCACATCAAAGTGGCAGATTATGACATGCCTTTTCATTTTATTTTTTCACATTTTATCAATATCTCCTTCATATTGTTGCTGTTCTGTCTAAGTGAGTTCTTTTTGGTTTATGTATTCAAAAGTGATTAGTTCCTGATCCAATCTTTAAGTTCAAAGAGTTCCTCAGAGTCATAAATCGGAATTTTTGATGATCTTTCTGTCTCTTCCATACCAATGAGGCATGATTGGAATTGTATTCCATGATGTTAGAGCAAGGTTGGGACACGACTCCCCTGGCAGGAATGGTCGGCACGGTGAAATGAACAAGATGTAATCGTCCCAAGATATTGCACAAATGGAAAGGAGGTGTAATGCCCGCAGACGAAATGCATTTGCATGTTCACTCACTAAATATACATATAGAGTTTTGATTTTAATGTACCATACTCTTTTACAGAGGCTCAGGGTATATTGGGCTGAAGAAGCTCGCTGGGAAATGAGTGAAACATCACCGAAGACTGGATCTGATTTTGCTTGTTTATTACTACGTTAGCAGAGTATATTCAGTTACTGTTTGGTTGGATGTGGCTTTTTTCCCTGTTTTTTAATGTATCATCCCAACCACCTAAATCTTATATCATGCCCCTGTGTATATATTGTACACCGCTCTTTCCC